>NC_061514.1:362234576-362262488 GCF_022539505.1 Lolium rigidum
GTTAGAGCATATCTAGCAGAGCCCTTATTCTTTAGAACTGAAAAAACGAAGTTCAATCTCCCGAAAATCAAAATGCGAGCGGTTTAGGAGGTGGCGCAGAAAAACACCCATATTCGGAACCGAAAAAACGTGAATTCAAATTTTGCCGGTAAACTGATCATCGCAAACAAGTTATAAAAGTGAAATTCAAACAGTAGTTGGATATTTGGATAGTTTCGATCGCAAAAAGACTACATGTGGTCTGGTTGTCGGCGACCAACTCCTAAGTTTAACAAATTTCGCCCGTCGGCGACCTACTGTACGCGCGGCGGAGGACTACGCCGTCGGCGGCCTACGCCTACTCCGAGTCGAGGTCGACGACCTCCTGCTTCACGCGGTGGACGACCACCTCCTTCCGCGCCGCCTCGTAAGCAAGCATGGCACGGACGGCTTCAGCCTCCTGACGGCAGAAGCGCGCGCGCCTTGGCCTCCGAGATGACGGCGACTTATTGGATCGCCGTCGCCTCCTCCTCGTCATAGGACGTAGTCCCCCGAATGGAGGACGGTGCGCACCGACGCCTCCTCCTCCTCCCCTTCCTCCTCCTCGCTGCTATTGTCGGCGAGTGGCGGCGCTAGTGCACGGCCGAACGCGTCGGAGGAAGACGCCTTGCCGTTATTGGCGTAGCGGGCGAGTTTCGCCGGCGGCGTCATGCCCTAGTTTGGACGCGCCGGAGGAAGACCCCTCGAGCGGTTCCATTTATGCCGCTCAGCCTCGGAGTGGAAGACGGGGGGGTGAGTTGCTCCCTGATGGCGTGTATTTCACACGTTCGTTGGGCAACCCCAAGAGGAAGGTATGATGCGCACAGCAGCAAGTTTTCCCTCAGAAAGAAACCAAGGTTTATCGAACCAGGAGGAGCCAAGAAGCACGTTGAAGGTTGATGGCGGCGGGATGTAGTGCAGCGCAACACCAGGGATTCCGGCGCCAACGTGGAACCTGCACAACACAACCAAAGTACTTTGCCCCAACGAAACAGTGAGGTTGTCAATCTCACCGTCTTGCTGTAACAAAGGATTAACCGTATTGTGTGGAAGATGATTGTTTGCAGAGAAAATAGTAAAAACAAGTATTGCAGCAGATTTGTATTTCAGGTATAAAAGAATGGACCGGGGTCCATAGTTCACTAGAGGTGTCTCTCCCATAAGATAAAAGCATGTTGGGTGAACAAATTACAGTCGGGCAATTGACAAATAGAGAGGGCATAACAATGCACATACATGTCATGATAAGTATAGTGAGATTTAATTGGGCATTACGACAAAGTACATAGACCGCCATCCAACTGCATCTATGCCTAAAAAGTCCACCTTCGAGGTTATCGTCCGAACCCCCTCCGGTATTAAGTTGCAAAGCAACGAGACAATTGCATTAAGTATGGTGCGTAATGTAATCAATAACTACATCCTCGGACATAGCATCAATGTTTTATCCCTAGTGGCAACAAGCACAACACAACCTTAGAACTTTCGTCACCGTCCCGTGTGTCAATGCGGGCATGAACCCACTATCGAGCATAAATACTCCCTCTTGGAGTTACTAGCATCAACTTGGCCAGAGCCTCTACTAATAACGGAGAGCATGCAAGATCATAAACAACACATATGCAATAACTTGATAATTAACATAACATGGTATTCTCTATCCATCGGATCCCGACAAACACAACATAGAGTATTACGGATAGATGATCTTGATCATGTTAGGCAGCTCACAAGATCCAACAATGAAGCACAATGAGGAGAAGACAACCATCTAGCTACTGCTATGGACCCATAGTCCAGGGGTGAACTACTCACTCATCACTCCGGAGGCGACCATGGCGGTGTAGAGTCCTCCGGGAGATGAATCCCCTCTCCGGCAGGGGTGCCGGAGGAGATCTCCCAGAATCCCCCGAGATGGGATCGGCGGCGGCGGCGTCTCAGTAAGGTTTTCCGTATCGTGGTTTTTCGCCTCAGGGGTTTCGCGACGGAGGCTTTAAGTAGGCGGAAGGGCATAGTCGGGGGGCTAACGAGGGGCCCACACCACAGGGCGGCGCGGGCCCCCCCTTGGCCGCGCCGCCTTGTGGTTTGGCCACCTCGTGGCCCCACTTCGTATGCTCTTCGGTCTTCACGGAAGGTTCGTGGCGAAATAGGCCCCCGGGTCTTGATTTCATCAAATTCCGAGAATATTTCGTTACTAGGATTTCGAAACCAAAAACAGCGAGAAACGACAGAACGGCACTTCGGCATCTTGTTAATAGGTTAGTTCCGGAAAATGCACGAATATGACATAAAGTGTGCATAAAACATGTAGGTATCATCAATAATATGGCATAGAACATAAGAAATTATCGATACGTCGGAGACGTATCAAGCATCCCCAAGCTTAGTTCTCGCTCGTCCCGAGCGAGTAAAATGATAACAAAGATAATTTCGAAGTGACATGCCATCATAACCTTGATCATACTATTTGTAAACATATGTAGTGGATGCAGCGATCAAAACAATGGTAATGACATGAGTAAACAAGTGAATCATAAAGCAAAGACTTTTCATGAATAGTACTTCAAGACAAGCATCAATAAGTCTTGCATAAGAGTTAACTCATAAAGCAATAAATCAAAGTAAAGGCATTGAAGCAACACAAAGGAAGATTAAGTTTCAGCAGGTTGCTTTCAACTTGTAACATGTATATCTCATGGATAATTGTCAACATAGAGTAATATAACAAGTACAATATGCAAGTATGTAGGAATCAATGCACGAGTTCACACAAGTGTTTGCTTCTTGAGGTGGAGAGAGATAGGTGAACTGACTCAACATAAAAGTAAAAAAGAATGGTCCTTCAAAGAGGAAAGCATCGATTGCTATATTTGTGCTAGAGCTTTTATTTTGAAAACATGAAACAATTTGGTCAACGGTAGTAATAAAGCATATGAGTTATGAAGATTATATCTTACAAGTTGCAAGTCTCATGCATAGTATACTAATAGTGCCCGCACCTTGTCCTAATTAGCTTGGACTACCGGATCTTTGCAATGCACATGTTTTAACCAAGTGTCACAATGGGGTACCTCCATGCCGCCTCGTACAAAGGTCTAAGGAGAAAGCTCGCATTTTGGATTTCTCGCTTTTGATTATTCTCAACTTAGACATCCATACCGGGACAACATGGACAACAGATAATGGACTCCTCTTTAATGCATAAGCATGTGGCAACAATTATTATTCTCATATGAGATTGAGGATATATGTCCAAACTGAAACTTCCACCATGATCCATGGCTTTAGTTAGCGGCCCAATGTTCTTCTCTAACAATATGCATGCTCCAACCATGAAGGTGGTAGATCTCTCTTACTTCAGACAAGACGGACATGCATAGCAACTCACATGATATTCAACAAAGAATAGTTGATGGCGTCCCCGGAAAACATGGTTATCGCACAACAAGCAACTTAATAAGAGATAAAGTGCATAAGTACATATTCAATACCACAATAGTTTTTAAGCTATTTGTCCCATGAGCTATATATTGCAAAGGTGAATGATGGAATTTTAAAGGTAGCACTCAAGCAATTTACTTTGGAATGGCGGATAAATACCATGTAGTAGGTAGGTATGGTGGACACAAATGGCATAGTGGTTGGCTCAAGTATTTTGGATGCATGAGAAGTATTCCCTCTCGATACAAGGTTTAGGCTAGCAAGGTTATTTGAAACAAACACAAGGATGAACGGTACAGACAAAACTCACATAAAAGACATATTGTAAACATTATAAGATTCTACACCGTCTTCCTTGTTTTTCAAAACTCAATACTAGATGTTATCTAGACTCTAGAGAAACCAAATATGCAAACCAAATTAGCAAGCTCTAAGTGTTTCTTCATTAATGGGTGCAAAGCATATGATGCAAGAGCTTAAACATGAGCACAACAATTGCCAAGTATCAAATTATCCAAGACATTTTAGCAATTTACTACATGTATCATTTTCCAATTCCAACCATATAACAAATTAACGAAGAAGAAACTTCGCCATGAATACTATGAGTAGAGCCTAAGGACATACTTGTCCATATGCTACAGCGGAGCGTGTCTCTCTCCCATAAAGTGAATGCTAGGATCCATTTTATTCAAACAAAACAAAAACAAAAACAAACCGACGCTCCAAGCAAAGTGCATAAGATGTGACGGAATAAAAATATAGTTTCAGGGGAGGAACTCGATAATGTTGTCGATGAAGAAGGGGATGCCTTGGGCATCCCCAAGCTTAGACGCTTGAGTCTTCTTAGAATATGCAGGGGTGAACCACCGGGGCATCCCCAAGCTTAGAGCTTTCACTCTCATTGATCATATTGCATCATACTCCTCTCTTGATCCTTGAAAACTTCCTCCACACCAAACTCGAAACAACTCATTAGAGGGTTAGTGCACAATAAAAATTCACATGTTCAGAGGTGACACAATCATTCTTAACACTTCTGGACATTGCATAAAGCTACTGGACATTAATGGATCAAAGAAATTCATCCAACATAGCAAAAGAGGCAATGCGAAATAAAAGACAGAATCTGTCAAAACAGAACAGATCCGTAAAGATGGATTTTATTAGGCCACCAGACTTGCTCAAATGAAAATGCTCAAATTGAATGAAAGTTGCGTACATATCTGAGGACCATGCACGTAAATTGGCTTAATTTTCTGAGCTACCTACAGGGAGGTAGACCCAGATTCGTGACAGCAAAGAAATCTTGAACTGCGCAGTAATCCAAATCTAGTACTTACTTTACTATCAAAGACTTTACTTGGCACAACAAAACTCAAAACTAAGATAAGGAGAGGTTGCTACAGTAGTAAACAACTTCCAAGACTCAAATATAAAACAAAAATACTGTAGTAAAAACATGGGTTGTCTCCCATAAGCGCTTTTCTTTAACGCCTTTCAGCTAGGCGCGAAAAGTGTATCTCAAGTAACATCAAGAGATGAAGCATTGATATCATAAGCTCCCCCATTTGCAGTGGTACTAGGGGCTTTGTCAATTTTAGGCCTATAATAATATTTCTTTGGTTTAGGCATTTTAGAGGCATACATAAACTTTTGCTCCTTTCCCACATAAGCTTTCTCTCTAGACTCGTAAAGATGACAAGGTTGAACCCAAGGTTCCCATAGCTTTTTCAAGTTCACCAATCCTATTAATTTGATTATCATGGTCAACACAAGTTCCTAGGACACTAATTCTTTCATCAATTCCTCCTAAAGATTTATCAAGTTTATCAGTTTTAACAAGTAACATCTCCAACTTAGTTTCAACACTAAATTTTTTCTCTATGGTTTCCAATTTTTTCATAACATCCTCAAGGGAGGTTTCAATTTTAATTTCATTAACAGGCGGTGTTCCAAATAAACTCTCAATAATGCAACTAGCTTCTAAAGCGGGAGCACCTAGGAAGTTACCTCCCGCGAGAGAATCAAGAACATATCTATTCCAGATCTAGAGATACCAACATAAAAATTCCCGAGTAGGATAGTGGTGGAGTGTTTCTTAGTGCACCTATTATGGGCATCACTAATTCTATACCAAGCATCTTTTAAACATTCTCCTCCTTGTTTCTTAAATGAACGAACTTCAACTTCAGGATTACTCATTTTAGCAGTAGTAAATAAAGCAATCTAGATAAAGTAAATGCAAGTAAACTAATTTTTTTGTGTTTTTGATATAGCAAACAAGACAGTAAATAAAGTAAAACTAGCAACTAATTTTTTTGTGTTTTGATATAAGTGCAGCAAACAAAGTAGTAAATAAAATAAAGCAAGACAAAAACAAAGTAAAGAGATTGGGAAGTGGAGACTCCCCTTGCGGCGTGTCTTGATCTCCCCGGCAACGGCGCCAGAAAATATGCTTGATGGCGTGTATTTCACACGTTCGTTGGGCAACCCCAAGAGGAAGGTATGATGCGCACGGCAGCAAGTTTTCCCTCGAGAAAGAAACCAAGGTTTATCGAACCAGGAGGAGCCAAGAAGCACGTTGAAGGTTGATGGCGGCGGGATGTAGTGCGGCGCAACACCAGGGATTCCGGCGCCAACGTGGAACCTGCACAACACAACCAAAGTACTTTGCCCCAACGAAACAGTGAGGTTGTCAATCTCACCGGCTTGCTGTAACAAAGGATTACCCGTATTGTGTGGAAGATGATTGTTTGCAGAGAAAATAGTAAAAACAAGTATTGCAGCAGATTTGTATTTCAGTATAAAAGAATGGACCGGGGTCCACAGTTCACTAGAGGTGTCTCTCCCATAAGATAAAAGCATGTTGGGTGAACAAATTACGATCGGGCAATTGACAAATAGAGAGGGCATAACAATGCACATACATGTCATGATAAGTATAGTGAGATTTAATTGGGCATTACGACAAAGTACATAGACCGCCATCCAATCTGCATCTATGCCTAAAAAGTCCACCTTCGAGGTTATCGTCCGAACCCCCTCCGGTATTAAGTTGCAAAGCAACGAGACAATTGCATTAAGTATGGTGCGTAATGTAATCAATAACTACATCCTCGGACATAGCATCAATGTTTTATCCCTAGTGGCAACAGCACAACACAACCTTAGAACTTTACATCCATTGTCCCAGGTGTCAATGCGAGGCATGAACCCACTATCGAGCATAAATACTCCCTCTTGGAGTTACTAGCATCAACTTGGCCGGAGCCTCTACTAATAACGGAGAGCATGCAAGATCATAAACAACACATATGCAATAACTTGATAATTAACATAACAAGGTATTCTCTATCCATCGGATCCCGACAAACACAACATAGAGTATTACGGATAGATGATCTTGATCATGTTAGGCAGCTCACAAGATCCAACAATGAAGCACAATGAGGAGAAGACAACCATCTAGCTACTGCTATGGACCCATACTCCAGGGGTGAACTACTCACTCATCACTCCGGAGGCGACCATGGCGGTGTAGAGTCCTCCGGGAGATGAATCCCCTCTCCGGCAGGGTGCCGGAGGAGATCTCCGAGAATCCCCCGAGATGGGATCGGCGGCGGCGGAGTCTCGGTAAGGTTTTTCGTATCGTGGTTTTTCGCCTCGGGGGTTTCGCGACGGAGGCTTTAAGTAGGCGGAAGGGCGAGTCGGGGGCTGACGAGGGGCCCACACCACGAGGCGGCGCGGGCCCCCCCTTGGTCGCGCCGCCTTGTGGTTTGGCCACCTTGTGGCCCCACTTCGTATGCTCTTCGGTCTTCTGGAAGGTTCGTGGCGAAATAGGCCCCTGGGTCTTGATTTCGTCCAATTTCGAGAATATTTCGTTACTAGGATTTCTGAAACCAGAAACAGCAGAAAACAGCACTGGCACTTCGGCATCTTGTTAATAGGTTAGTTCCAGAAATGCACGAATATAACATAAAGTGTGCATAAAACATGTAGGTATCATCAATAATATGGCATAGAACATAAGAAATTATCGATACGTCGGAGACGTATCACTCCCGCCAATCCGCCCGCCTCCCATCCCGCCGCTGCCCGCGCTAGCCATGCGGTCACGGTGGAGGTGGGGGAAGTGGAGATGCGGCGGCGGCAGCGGCTCGATTGCTCGCCGGAAGTCCAAGCGCGTGCGCGATGGAGGAAGCGGATGCGGCGGTGGCCTGTATTTATACGGGGCGACGCTCACGTTTCTCGGGCCCCCGGGAAAATTTTACGGGCCGGCCCACCCATTCGGACTCCGTCCTGCGGCGCTTTCGGCCCAGACCCATAAATCCACCAGCAAAATTTAGTTGCAACAGCATTTACGGGTTCTGTTAAGTTAGATATGCTCTTAGAGCATCTCTAACAGAGCCCATAAAAGGCCCAAAACCGAAAAATAACCACCAATTTACGGGTTCGGGCCGAAAAAGGGCGCAGATCAATGACCGAAAATGAGCGAAAACTGAAAAAAATACGGGCTCCGTTCGGTTCGCTTCGTCGGCCTGTATTTGTAGGGGCCGACGGAGCGAACCGAACGCAGCCCGAACAATTCCTAGTTTGCGCGCGAGGGAATTTTCAGCTCCTCCCAACGGCCGCCGCCGCCGATCTGTGCGCCCTCACCTTCCTCTGCGCCGCCACCCTCCGATTTTGTTCCGATGAATCTCGAATCGACCCACCGGCCGCCGTTGGTACCTCGCAGCCGTCGCCACCTTCTCCCCTGCTCGCCGCAGCTTCCGCCGCTCCTCCAACCACCCCGGTGATCCTTGCCATCCCTGCGACCCCAGCGGAGGAAGCAACGCCGGTGGCGATGACGAGCGCGGTGAAGCGGCGGCGCGCGGGAACGCATGTGGTCACCCAATCGCTGCCGGCCACCGGTGATGTCTCGGCGGTGGCAACGAAGCCGAAGGCACCCCGTGCGAGACCGAAGAGCGCAGGCCCCAAAAGGACGAAAGTGAAGGCGGTGACGAGCCGTGGCGTCCCACCGCCGGTTCCCTCCACGCCCACGACAACACCGACGGCGCAGCCGACGACGGAGGAAGCAAGCGCGGCCGTCGCCCAGGACGTGCTCGACGAGGGGTCAACAAGGTACACATGAACTCTTCCTCCGTTTATTTGTTTGCTAGTAGATACTGAGGGCTCGTCCGATTAGGAAGGAGAACACCTCGTACATGCAGATGTTGGACGAGGTGCACATTAACCCACTCCCTCCGTTCGGCAATGGCATTGACGAAGCTGAGAACGACTGCGGGGACGAGGGAGAAGAAGGGGAAGAAGGGGAAGAAGGGGAGGAAGGGGAAGAAGGGGACGACGGTGTGGTGGAGGTCACGGCTGATGGAAATAGAAAGAAGAGCCGAGCCAACAACTACACGGAGATTGAAGACGCCACGTTGTGCCGAGCTTGGGCCTCCGTGGGGATGGATGCCGTCTCCGGCATGGATCAAACAGGGAAGCGGTACTGGCAGCGCATCGAGGACAAGTTCCATAAGCTCATGCCGCGCGTTCACCATCCTGTCGATCGCACCTACCGATCCCTCCAAGGTCGTTGGGACGCGATCAAACCGGCGTGTAGCTGGTGGGCAGCAGCAATGGACCAAGTGGTGTCCAATCCTCCAAGTGGCGCAACTGTCGACGAATATGTGAGTGCATACTTGGTAAAGCTAATTGTAGTTTAGCTTGGATGACATATTGACGATTTGTTGGTTCCTTTTGCATATGTAGGATCGCATTGCCGATGCTAGGTACCGAGACATGGCCGGCAGCAAGGGCAAGAGTTTCACCATGCGTCATTGCTTTGATGTGCTCCAACACCTCCCCAAGTGGAAATTGAGGGATGAAGAAGTTGCTCCGAAGAAGGCTGCAATGGTTGCGCTCGACGATACCGAGGACGAAGGATGGCAGGAACACCAACAAGCCGGAGGGGAACAAGAAGGCGAAGGAAAGGCTAAGGCTCGAGGGGGAGGATGCATTGTTGATGGACAGGTTTGACCAAATGATGAAGTCCAAGGAGGTGATAGCGACCAAGACTTTGGAGACCAAGCGTGTCATCATCGAGACGAAGAAGGAGGTGAGCCTTGCAAAACTTGAAGCCAGCCGAGAGGAGGCAAGGAGCAAAGCCAAGTTGGAGGAGATGAGGATCAATATCAAGAAAGACAAAGCAACGAAGCAACTTTTGGCCGAAGAGAGGGAGATCATGATGATGAACACTAAGGACATGAATGAGATTCAACTGGAGTGGTGGAAGGAGACTACGGCGGAGATCACGGCAAGACGAAGAGCAGCTCGTGAAGAGGCAACTGGTGCAGCCGATGTGACTCCAGGAGGTGGTGGCGACGGTGCTGACGGCGGGCCAACCTCGGTTTGATGCTGGCGGTGAGAGGAGAGGGGGAACTATGAACTGTGTCATTTGATGTCTGCACTATGAACTATGCATGAATTGTTTGCATTTTATTGTGATGTTTCTTCGATCATATGCTAAAATAATTTCATAAACCCTGGTTTTACGGGTTCGGATGATGCTGACGCAGAACAGAGCCCTTTGGTTTACGGGCTCTGTTCTGCGTCAGCCATTTTACGACCCGAATAGCGGTGAACTGAACTCGCTTTTTTGGGTTCAACTTTACCTCTTAGTATCTACCGAAGATCCAAGACACTGCCCAACATTAATATCCAGGGATCGCTGGAGGATTTGTTTCTGCAAACAAAACACTCATCCATCTAGTCCACCACCGTCGATGTCGCTCACCCGACGGCTAGAATCATTCCACGCAGACAGCCCTTTCCCCCACACACGCACGCACATACCCACCCACCCCGAAAATCGCCGCAGCCCACCCTCTCCGCCTATTTTTCCTCCTCGAGCGAGCCACGGGACGCAGCGGACCGGAGGAACCAGGCAGGCAGGCAGGCGGCCACCCCCTCCCCTCTCCCACCCGCTGCCGATCGTCGATCGATCGGGGCGATGGGCCTCCGGTGGAAGGAAGGGAGCCGATCGGGAGGCGCGCCGGCCGGACCGATGGTTCTTTGTCCGTACGTTTCTTGGTTCCTGGCTTCTCTCTTGGTTTTGGTTTTAAGAGGATGGTGTGGAAGTGGGTGGATGTGTGCTTCTTGGAGGAAGGGGGTGTGCCCTGCTGGGGCTGGATTGGGGGGCGGATGGGTTCGATTGGGGCGAGGCGTGCCGAGTGTCAAGATCTGCGCGGGGCGGATCTGGAGGCGGCCATTTCTTGTCGGTTCGTGGGTGGATTGGCCGGAATTTCGCCGATTCGGCTTCTTGTTGGGGTTGGAGCAGGTTTGTGGGAAGATTCCATGGTGACAAAATCGAGTCTTTGGCTTGGGTAGGCAGGATAGGGTTCTCCCGGTTTAGATTTTTTCATGGGGTTGTTTGTACAAGACCATCGATGTGCCTAGGAAACCAAGGTTTATCGAACTAGGAGGAGCCAAGAAGCACGTTGAAGGTTGATGGCGGCGGGATGTAGTGCGGCGCAACACCAGGGATTCCGGCGCCAACGTGGAACCTGCACAACACAACCAAAGTACTTTGCCCCAACGAAACGGTGAGGTTGTCAATCTCACCGAAGCTTGCTGTAACAAAGGATTAACCGTATTGTGTGGAAGATGATTGTTTGCAGAGAAAATAGTAAAAACAAGTATTGCGGCAGATTTGTATTTCGAGTATAAAAGAATGGACCGGGGTCCACGAGTTCACTAGAGGTGTCTCTCCCATAAGATAAAAGCATGTTGGGTGAACAAATTACGGTCGGGCAATTGACAAATAGAGAGGGCATAACAATGCACATACATGTCATGATAAGTATAGTGAGATTTAATTGGGCATTACGACAAAGTACATAGACCGCCATCCAACTGCATCTATGCCTAAAAAGTCCACCTTCAGAGTTATCGTCCGAACCCCCTCCGAGTATTAAGTTGCAAAGCAACGAGACAATTGCATTAAGTATGGTGCGTAATGTAATCAATAACTACATCCTCGGACATAGCATCAATGTTTTATCCCTAGTGGCAACAGACACAACACAACCTTAGAACTTTCCGTCACTTTGTCCCGGTGTCAATGCGGGCATGAACCCACTATCGAGCATAAATACTCCCTCTTGGAGTTACTAGCATCAACTTGGCCAGAGCCTCTACTAATAACGGAGAGCATGCAAGATCATAAACAACACATATGCAATAACTTGATAATTAACATAACATGGTATTCGCTATCCATCGGATCCCGACAAACACAACATAGAGTATTACAGATAGATGATCTTGATCATGTTAGGCAGCTCACAAGATCCAACAATGAAGCACAATGAGGAGAAGACAACCATCTAGCTATCGCTATGGACCCATAGTCCAGGGGTGAACTACTCACTCATCACTCCGGAGGCGACCATGGCGGTGTAGAGTCCTCCGGGAGATGAATCCCCTCTCCGGCGGGGTGCCGGAGGAGATCTCCGGAATCCCCCGAGATGGGATCGGCGGCGGCGGCGTCTCGGTAGGGTTTTCCGTATCGTGGTTTTCGCCTCGGGGTTTCGCGACGGAGGCTTTAAGTAGGCGAAGGGCGGAGTCGGGGGGCGACGAGGGGCCCACACCACAGGGCGGCGCGGGCCCCCCTTGGCCGCGCCGCCTTGTGGTTTGGCCACCTCGTGGCCCCACTTCGTATGCTCTTCGGTCTTCCGGAAGGTTCGTGGCGAAATAGGCCCCCGGGTCTTGATTTCGTCCAATTCGAGAATATTTCGTTACTAGGATTTCGAAACCAAAAACAGCGAGAAAACGAGCAATCGGCACTTCGGCATCTTGTTAATAGGTTAGTTCCAGAAAATGCACGAATATAACATAAAGTGTGCATAAAACATGTAGGTATCATCAATAATATGGCATAGAACATAAGAAATTATCGATACGTCGGAGACGTATCACTCCCGCCAATCCGCCCGCCTCCCATCCCGCCGCTGCCCGCGCTAGCCATGCGGTCACGGTGGAGGTGGGGGAAGTGGAGATGCAGCGGCGGCAGCGGCTCGATTGCTCGCCGGAAGTCCAAGCGCGTGCGCGACGGAGGAAGCGGATGCGGCGGTGGCCTGTATTTATACGGGGCGACGCTCACGTTTCTCGGGCCCCCGGGAAAATTTTACGGGCCGGCCCACCGATTCGGACTCCGTCCTGCGGTGCTTTCGGCCCAAACCCATAAATCCACCAGCAAAATTTAGTTGCAACAGCATTTACGGGTTCTGTTAAGTTAGAGCATCTCTAACAGAGCCCATAAAAGGCCCAAAACCGAAAAATAACCACCAATTTACGGGTTCGGGCCGAAAAAGGGCGCAGGTCAATGACCGAAAATGAGCGAAAACTGAAAAAAATACGGGCTCCGTTCGGTTCGCTTCGTCGGCCTGTATTTGTAGGGGCCGACGGAGCGAACCGAACACAGCCCGAACACAATCCCTAGTTTGCGCGCGAGGGAATTTTCAGCTCCTCCCAACGGCCGCCGCCGCCGATCTGTGCGCCCTCACCTTCCTCTGCGCCGCCACCCTCCGATTTTGTTCCGATGAATCTCGAATCGACCCACCGGCCGCCGTTGGTACCTCGCAGCCGTCGCCACCTTCTCCCCGCTCGCCGCAGCTTCCGCCGCTCCTCCAACCACCCCGGTGATCCTTGCCATCCCTGCGACCCCAGCGGAGGAAGCAACGCCGGTGGCGACGACGAGCGCGGTGAAGCGGCGGCGCGCGGGAACGCATGTGGTCACCCAATCGCTGCCGGCCACCGGTGATGTCTCGGCGGTGGCAACGAAGCCGAAGGCACCCCGTGCGAGACCGAAGAGAGCGGGCCCCAAAAGGACGAAAGTGAAGGCGGTGACGAGCCGTGGCGTCCCACCGCCGGTTCCCTCCACGCCCACGGCAACACCGACGGCGCAGCCGACGACGGAGGAAGCAAGCGCGGCCGTCGCTGTAATATCCCAGGTATTGGGGTTACAAAAATAGAGGAAACAGATGTGTGCATTGCATTCATGCATAGAAAATCCGGGGAATTTTCGCGCTTTTGTTTAAAACCTCCAAAGGGATCGAGGTTTCTCTTACATCGATGGAATGGATGTAGGGCATCGACACAAGTGCGATAAATTTCGGCATGATCTTTATTTATTTGTTATGTTCTCAAGGGAAATAGTTTGAGTTCAAATTCAAATAAGCATAACATGAATTCAAATAAAACTTGAATTGGAAATTGGATTCCAAATAAATATATATATAACACAATTGAAAATTTACAAATAGATAAAAAAAAAGAAATACATATTACATTAAGAATTATCATAACTTTATCATTTACAAGCTCCAAAAGAAATAGGAGAATACAAAGAAATAATAATTACAAGTACAAATGAAATAGAAGATTACAAGATTAATACAAGAATTCCTAAGTCTAATCTTGATCTTCTTATTTTTCTTTTCCCTGAAAAAGGAGGAGCAAAACAAAGACAAACAAAATAATGGTTAAGGTTAAAATGTTTGCCTCACCATTGGTGAGGCAATGTTAATGTTAGAAACAAGCTATGGAATATTAGGAACTTTTCCTAATACTCAAATGGTGATTAGAGGGATAAAACTTTTCAAAGGCAACATCAAGAGCAATTGGATCATTGAAGGAGCATGAGGTATTAATCCAGAAAGCAACCAGGGACAAGTGGTAGTCTACGATCCATATCATACAAGAGAAATAAGGCAACATTGAGTGATCCATTTTATTTGGGGGCAGCAAGGCAATAAATTAAGTTTCCCTCTAATCTAGCTTAATTTCTTTAAGGCCAAAAGTAAATAGCATGGATCATGTCTGGCATAGAAAGGCCAGTATGATCCTAAGCCCACAACTGCATATTTAAAAGAACCATGTCTGACATTGATGGTCAGTATGAATCATTAGCCACTAATAAATAACCAGCAATATAGACCCCCAATCTAATATCCACTTGGCAACAGAGAAATAAGAGGACAAGTATGGGATAAGACCAAACCAACCGTACCTTGCACCTGAGGTAAGCAAAGCCCATTTGACCACATACACATGGAGAGGGGGGCCACTTGCAAGCAGTACTATCACACCTTGCATGCTAGTGTGCTGTCACACACACAATGAACAGCCAACTGTATAAAAGCAGGGCCATTACGGCCAGCCAAACGTTTTGGTGCATACATCAGAAGCCCCTTTAAGCTCACACACATCAGCAGTTCATCTAGAAACCATCAGCTCCAGCAAAATAGCTAGAACAACAAGAACACATCCGCAGTATCCTATTTTGTTCCACACAAATAAGAGCCAAATAGCAGATCAAGCCGGAGCCAGGAGGAGGAGGCATACCACAAGATGCAGTTTAGTTCAGAACCAACAAGAACAAGCTACCAAGCTACAGAGAGCAGCAGGTAGAATCTCACCAGAAATACAAGCTAGGAGTATCTGTTCTTACCTTTTGCATTCCGGGAAAAATAAAAGGGTAGTATGCAAAGCAAGCCGATCCATCCACCCTTCAACTAGATTTTTATCTAGGAGGATTGGAAGGATCTGTTTCTCTCAGCCTTGCATAGAGGTGCTATGCAAAATCATCCTAGAGAATAAAAAGGCATAAGCAGAATCTGTTCTTATCCAATATTTTTGCCTCAGCCTATGCATCACAGGCTAAGCCAAGAAAGCAAGCATTATCTGTTCTTATCAGTTTATAATTAGACAGGGGACATCAAGATCCACAAGTAAAATCCAACAACGCCAAAAATCATTTCTTAGTTGCTAATGAGCAACTAGATCATACTCAAGACATTAGCGGGGCATCGGTTTGTGTATTCTAACACATCTACTGTCCCATATCATTTGTACACATAATTAAGTCATCACCATAAGCAGCCATGATAATTCAACATACTACATGAATTCACTTGGGGTCCAGGAAATTAATCCCAGGCCAACAAAGTGGTACATAGTTGCAGCAAATCCACAACAATCAAGCAAACAAGCCCTCAGTTCACAAACTACAGAGATTCAGTTTCAGCAGTATAGCTACACTAGCATGTAAACAAGTTCACATGAACCACAAGTGGTTTCATACCCACGAGTTATAAACGGCCAACGAGCCAATGGATTAAGCCAACCAACTTAAGCACAAGATATTGACCGAATTTGATCAAGGCTTTACCAGCACAAACAACACAGCAAGTCAATTCTGAGCATTTGCTTCTGCTCACTCGTAGGAACCAAGTAACAAGTATATTCAGTTCAGCAAATGGATGAACCAGGACAGCTACAAACAGATATCCTCTAGCAGAATTATACCCATATATATCATCAATACCACCTCATGACCATAAGCTTTCAATGATCAATTGAATGAACCAATACAACTACAGTCTAGTAGTAACCAGATAGCATTAGCTATGAGCACAAAAAGAAAAGAGGAATTGCTCACAGGGTAGTAGAGGCGTAGTCGCAGCCATCGACGCCGGGGTTGCGCCTACGGCACCGTCCAGCCGGCATCGGGGACGAAGTAGCCGCCACACCACCAATTCACCGTCATCACAGCAGCTTGGCCGCGGCGGCGTCGGAAACACGCCGGCGACCGAGCCATCCGTGGGATAGGGTGGCCATGAGGCACGCGTGCGGGAAAGGAGGCGGCACCGAGGTAGCGGCTGATGGCCGGGAGGTCCGTGGTGAAGCCACGCCAGGGAGCAGCGTCGGAGGAGGAGACCGGCGACGGCCGGAGCAGCAGCAGGCGGCGGTAGACCCGCCGGTGACCACTAGGGTTTCGGGGTCGGGGCAACCACGAGAGACAACAATAATCAAATCAACCTGGGGGAGATTGTTGAGCACGTCGAGGCGAGCAGGAACCCCCGGCTCGCCGGCGCCGGAGTTGGCCGGGGGCTGCCGAGGAGGGCGGCGACGCTGCCAAGCCAGGGAAGTCACGAGAGGGAGGAGGAGTCGAGTGCGTGCGAGTGAGAGGGGTGAGCGAGAGAGAAGGGGTCGGGCCGGTGTTTTGCCTGGCTCGACCAGGTCGAGTCGGTCGGACCAGGTTGGACCGGGCCAGGTTTGGGCCAAACCAATTGGGCCAGCCCAACAGACCACTTGGTCTGTTTTCATTTTTATTCTTATTTTATTTTTAGGAAAATCTTTTAAACATTTAAGAAGATCAAAAGAAAAACTATAAATAGAATTGAGTATCATAAGATGACCTCTATAAATAAAATAGAAAACAAATACTTAAAGTTTAAAGGAACAACAATACAAATTTCTTCTAAAAAAATTAGAAGACCAAATATTAAATCTTAAACTATTAAAACCTAAAAACTAAGGAGATAATTTCTTGTTTCAATTCTTCACATAAATAAAATATTAAATATTACTTCACATTAATATGCCATATAAAACAACAATTGTTTCTTAATGGTTATGTTTAATCACATGAGAATCCAAATTGACCATTACTTCAATTAAAACCCTAAACCCTAATAGTCTTTATCATATTTAAGTCTTTTGAAAATAATATAGTGTTAAATCCATTATTACTTCTATCTTCAATTTAGTAATAATCTCTACCAATTATCATGTTAATAATGAAATCAAAATTTAGAAACCCTAATTCTAATATAAACAAGAATCTTGGTTCCATTATTTTATGTGATCATTCCATAATAGAACCAACTCTAAAACCCTAGGGGTTTAGCCCATGTGATCATAGCCACTTCACCTTTACATATAAGACCTTAATAAACAACCAATGAGTGCATACTCATGATCCACTAAAATAAAACTTGGAACAATTCACGTGAGACCATCATTTCAAGTCTTTATTTTTGGTTAACACCTATATGATCCACTAGTGCCACCTAGGTATAAACCCTAGTTTGATACCACAGGTTAGCACTATTGATCACCATGCTTATATACCACACCATTGGAATCCTCCTAAACCATCAAACCCTAGAAGAACCATGGAGATCAATCCTAGTACCAATATCTTGTGTAGTAATACACATCACGTGCTCCTATTCCACTGAACCCTATTCAGGAAGTGATAAACCATCTAGTTTAGAAGCCATTAAGCATTACTTAGTGAAACAATGGTGAAGCCATAGTAAACCCTAACTGATAACAACACTTTGACCATCATTCTTTGATATGATACCCATAATCAAACATAGTAATAAATTTGCTAATACTTGCTATGTTTATACCAATTCTGTTGAAGAACCCAACTAGTTCCTATTAGAGAACTAAATGAATCAAATGAGTAAACCTAGAAGCCATAGCTCCTAATTATAGTAGTTCTTGTTCTTATTTAACCTGTTCTTCAAAAGTTATTCTTTCAAAGTACAAATGTCAATCAAACCTTAGAAGCCTAATCCTTCTTTGAAATACTCATTATTTCTTAAACAACATGTTCTTCAAAAGTTATTCTTTTGAAGTATAGTATAAGTTATCATCAACCATGTTCGGTAGAACTTAAAATTGACAAGCTGTTCCCTACCTATTATTCCATCACTATTCTTTATGTGTATGATTGTTATGATGTCTTATATCACTTGGTTATGATGCTAATATAACCAAACCCTAATAAGAACCTTGTTTGAAAATCATTCTAAAAGTGCAACCAACCCTAAAGAAATCTTTACAACTCATACATCCTAAATCATCGAGGTTAGGTTACGCTCGGGACGATTGCATCTCATATTATGCATTATAGCATCTTTGCCAGTTCTTTAAACATTGTCCTTACCGGACGATGATGCTATTTCAGAATTCGGAGTTATTACGTATCGAAGACCTTGTCTGCATAATCTTGCAGTCAAGAAAGGCAAGTTCATCACTTGCTCATGTCATTTGAGTATTTCTATCAAATTACTTGCAAAGTACTATGGTTATCACTATTGCATAAAAATCAAAAACACTACTTTCATAACTATGAATATGACTATGTGGTGGGCAATGGAACCATGGATTGTGTTGATATGGTGGAGGTTCCATTGCACGGGTTTATATCCATCTAGGATTAAACAACAAATGTCGCCAGTGATTCTTGTGCCGTAATACCCGTGTTAACCATAAGATCCGGAGTGGGACGGAGTAGTCAAAAGTGTTTCCACCTCTCGTTCATCAACGGATGCGCTTACCGTAGCAGTTGTGTCTGGCGGAACAACCGGAGGGTGGGGATCCCATTCTAATTCCCCACGGTAAAGCATTGCTTGCCGTAGCGGCTTGTGTCTTGCGGAACAACCGGAGGGTGGGGATCCCATTCTAATTCCCCACGGTAATGCGGTCTATGATGGGTTGCAGCTACCGGCGTAGGAGTGTATGGTAGAGCCCAAGCATCGTCGTCGTGGTCGGGGTCCACCACTGAAATTACGGGAATAATGGGACCGGCGTGGACCCAGGGTCGGGGCATGCAACAACGGGTGGGTGTTCGAGGTAGCGGAGGAACATGATTGGCTAGACCTTATACCGGGCCTCACACCATAGGAAGTGTGGACGGGAAGATCACCCGGTTGGCACCAAGGTTAAGATCTCTTATGGGTAAAGCAACACACCTCTGCAGAGTGTAAAGAACCGTGACCTGTCACTCCTCGTTCCGGGATATGGAACTGCGAATGCGGCGGAAAGGAGCTCCATGAAGTTCTAGTAAACCGGTGAAGGCTGACGGACATAGTTCTTTTGAATAAAAGCAACCTCTTGAAGAAATGATTATGAAAACCTGCATTGGTATTAGACTTTCCGGTCTAATGCCGTAGCTAGTGCATTAAACACCTCTTTCCTATAATGAACTTGTTGAGTACGCTCGTACTCATCCCACTCTTAAATCCCCTGCTTAGATATGGAGTCATCGAAGGAGGATCTACGAGTGCAACTCGAAGGCCGAGGAGTCAACAACTACTTCAAGGGACAGGAACTCGTCGAAGAGTCGGATACCACATCCAACAAGGAGAAACCTAGATTAGCAATAGAAAGGAACTAGCTTCCTAAACCTAGCTCCTATTTAGCTAGAGTCTATTCTTAGCCTCCGTAGTTAGTGAAATACTCTACAAATAGAGTTCGTGATAAGACTAGACTACGAGTCGTTCTTCCGGAGTTTATTTGCAGTTTTACCTCATTGTAAAGTAGGAGGCTGTGATGATCTTATGTAACGAGTCGATGTTGTAATTCTATAGACATGCCTTGGACCCGCATATGTTTCGTTGTACCACTCGAGCGATATAATACTAGTGGAACGGTGTTTCATTGGTGTTATATCGGACTTGCATACTACACCATGCGGTGGTATGCCGGGTCACCACGGTTGGTATCAGAGCAAATGCTTTGACCTTAGGATTAAAACCCTTTAATGGAGACCTATAGGATTGGTAGTGTCTATAGGAAGTTGTCCTAGGTAAACCAAATATTTCTTATGACTTGAGATGGATATTCACTTGAGAATAATCCTGACACACTTGAGTCAACATTTCCTACCTATCCTTCCTAAGTGAAGTTAGTTAGCTAATGCAAAACATGTAGCACATCAATAAGTCCTTAAAATAATTGATGAGTAGATCATAGTTGGTATACAATACATGGTAGTCCAAAGAGAGGATACAACCATAAGAAAGATATCCTATTGGAAGATGTGTACCAACACTTGTAATTGGTAAGTAAATTATCCAAACGTGTAAAAACAACTGATAGTAAGGAATGAATATAAGTTATATGAGGTAGTATAGACCATGATGAGTCAATTATGGGAAATAAGGAAGAGTGATAGGAATAATATATGTCTACTTACATGGTAGAGTAGCTAATCATATATGATTCACCTGAGAATCATTATGTGATGGAATAGAACATCATAAATACTTAGAAGAAGTATAATAAGAAGCCAGACAATAGTGCAAGAACTGTGTCCCAAAAATATGGGAAGTGTGCCAAGCACATCATGACCATAGATTTATGATAGAAACACTTGGAAGAATAGGAGTTATATTTCCATAGTTATGTGTTTAGAGTAGCAAATTTAGAACCAGACATATCATAGAAGTAGTCTTCAACAAAATGGAAGTTAAGTTAGTACTTCCAAAGAAAATTAGGTTAACCACAACTATCCTAAACCACTTTGTTTCAAGTTTATCTCATTGCAAATGTGCAAATAAGGTAAAGGTTGAGACAAATAGTAGAATTCCCTATATTCGTGCTAAGTATCACGATATAAACCTATATTATGTGGTGTTATATACTACACATCAGAGCCTGATGTTTAGAGATGTCTTACTCAACAATCATATTCAGGCTTATGATGGTGTGTATTATATGCACAAAGCTGAATCTTCTTGGATTTCATTGGATTTTCATTGTTTGACTAGATCCATACATGAAGTTTGACTTTGATATGCAAATGCATGTTGCAATATCAAGTTATTACTTGATGCTATAGATCTAGAGGGTAATGGTATTCATGTGAGGAAGTGACGAATTCTGTATATTTTGAAGACAATATGAAGGTTCATCAGATAAAGGAAACAAAGTTGTGGGAAGCAACCACAATACTCTGAAGGAAGTGCCAATCAACATTCATGCTTTACCTCAACAGAGGAGTACTTTAGTACAGAAGAAGCATGAAGATGAGAATATGATGATTATGGTGAAGCTCAAGCAGATCCCTAGTCATCATGGAAGAGGGAATGCATAGGAGATCACTTCAGATACTATATTCATAGTGTCGGCTAGTGGTTTTCTTGCAAAATAAACCCTGAATGAAGGAAGATGATATATGAAACTATAGCAGATATATGAAGAACATAGTTGATATCAGAAGACCATAATTGGTATAGTATCAATACTGCGAGATAAAGTAGAAGATGTCTCGTCCAGTTGATCAGAACCTATAATAGAATCCATTGTTTAGATATCAAATAGCCACAGTTGGTATAATAACCACAGCTGGTATCAGTTGGTATTACAAATAGTCCACGATTTAATTAGTTGTAACAAAAGTTTGTGAACAAATAAAAATCTTGTCAGCCAAATAGCTAGATCTATAAACATTTAGTCAAAGGATTCACATTGGATGTCCACAATTGGGTGGATACACCACAAAGTTTCGTCGCAAAACCTTAGAGGAATATAAATTATAAACAAGACCTATACCAATATTCTAATCATAAGTCCAATAGTTGGAAGAAAAGGAGTTGAAGACCATAAGAAAACTCTAAGGGGTAGAGTAAAGATTGAGTTGGATGTACAATAACTCACTACTTTGAGCATAATAGAAGAAGAAGGTCTGAACTGAGAGGAAGTTCAATCTTATTTTCATAAGATTGATGAACAATACTTTCAGAAGGAAGTCAGACCAGAAGCCGAGGGTTATACCTCGAGGAAGCAAGAAGTGGACTATAACTTGAGAAAGTGAGTAGTATTTACTCAGAAGTACGAAAGGTCAAGTAAGACAAGCATAAAGAAGTTGGACGAAGAAAACACCGTAGACCAATATAGCTCAAAAGGCCAAAGACCGAAGGAGATTGACCATACCAAAACTAAAGTCTATATGAAAGATTCCTTTCATGGAACCTAAAGAATCTAAAATAGCTTTAGGTGTCATCAATAAACCATGATTGGATGGACTAAATTAGTCTAATCCATTCTTAGGAATAAACCATCACGACCATTTCTATGGTAAGTACCTTACTAAGTCCCAATATTGAAGTTTTGGTGGTAAGGGAAAAACAAAGACCTATTTTATCAAATAGGAGAATGTTATCCAATTAGTCTTTAGTTAAGACTAGCAGCACCAGAAGAAGTCCCATCATTGATTCTTCAATGAAAAAGGAAACAAGCTTATAGAGTTGAAAGAAAATAAATAATTAAAGTTAGAAGCCATGGCTCAGAGATAGGTATCGGAGAACTGGAGTAAGAAACTAAGGTTCAGAGATAAACTCTAAGGGATTCCAGGAAAAATCTGGACAAGGGATATATTCAATTATATCCAGTGAGATCATCACGGAGTTCGAGAAAAGTCGTAGTCTGCACAAGTCAGATCCACACTTCGGAAACGTGAGAGAGATCAAACTTCGAGGACGAAGTTTAGTTTAAGGGGTAGAGACAGTATACAACTGTGGTGACCCGGCATACCACTGCATGGTGTAGTATGCAAGTCTGATATAACACCAATGAAACACCGTTCCACTAGTATTATATCGCTCAGAGTGGTACAACAGAAACATATGCGGGTCCAAGGCATGTCTATAGAATTACAACATCGACTACGTTACATAAGATCATCACAGCCTCCTACTTTACAATGAGGTAAAACCGCAAATAAACTCCGTGAAGAACGACTCGTAGTCTAGTCTTATCACGAACTCTATTTGTAGAGTATTTCACTAACTACAGAGGCTAAGAATAGACTCTAGCTAAATAGGAGCTAGGTTTAGGAAGCTAGTTCCTTTCTATTGCTAATCTAGGTTTCTCCTTGTTGGATGTGGTATCCGACTCTTCCGACGGGTTCCCGTCCCTTGAAGTAGTTGTTGACTCCTCGGCCTTCGAGTTGCACTCGTAGATCCTCCTTCGATGACTCCATATCTAAGCGGGGATTTAAGAGTGGGATGAGTACGAGCGTACTCAACAAGTTCATTATAGGAAAGAGGTGTTTAATGCACTAGCTACGGCATTAGACCGTAAAGTCTAATACCAATGCGGGTTTTCATAATCATTTCTTCAAGAGGTTGCTTTTATTCAAAAGAACTATGTCCGTCGACCTTCACCGGTTTACTAGAACTTCATGGAGCTCCTTTCCGGCCGCATTCGCAGTTCCATATCCCGGAACAGGGAGTGACAGAGTCACGGTTCTTTACACTCTGCGAGGTGTGTTGCTTTACCCATAAGAGATCTTAACCTTGGTGCCAACCGGGTGATCTTCCCGTCCACACTTCCTATGGTGTGAGGCCCGGTATAAGGTCTAGCCAATCATGTTCCTCCGCTACCTCGAACACCCACCCGTTGTTGCATGCCCCGACCCTGGGTCCACGCCGGTCCCATTATTCCCGTAATTTCGGGGTGGACCCCGACCACGACGACGATGCTCGGGCTCTACCATACACTCCTACGCCGGTAGCCGCAACCCATCATAGACCGCATTACCGTGGGGAATTAGAATGGGATCCCCACCCTCCGGTTGTTCCGCAAGACACAACTCGCTACGGCAAGCAATGCTTTACCGTGGGGAATTAGAATGGGATCCCCACCCTCCGGTTGTTCCGCCGTGACACAACCGCTACGGTAAGCGCATCCGTTGATGAACGAGAGGTGGAAACACTTTTGACTACTCCGTCCCACTCCGGATCTTATGGTTAACACGGGTATTACTAGGCACAAGAATCATCGGCGACATTTGTTGTTTAATCCTAGATGGATATAAACCCGTGCAATGGAACCTCCACCATATCAACACAATCCATGGTTCCATTGCCCACCACATAGTCATATTCATAGTTATGAAAGTAGTGTTTTTGATTTTTATGCAATAGTGATAACCATAGTACTTTGCAAGTAATTTGATAGAAATACTCAAATGACATGAGCAAGTGATGAACTTGCCTTTCTTGACTGCAAGATTATGCAGACAAGGTCTTCGATACGTAATAACTCCGAATTCTGAAATAGCATCATCGTCCGGTAAGGACAATGTTTAAAGAACTGGCAAAGATGCTATAATGCATAATATGAGATGCAATCGTCCCGAGCGTAACCTAACCTCGATGATTTAGGATGTATGAGTTGTAAAGATTTCTTTAGGGTTGGTTGCACTTTTAGAATGATTTTCAAACAAGGTTCTTATTAGGGTTTGGTTATATTAGCATCATAACCAAGTGATATAAGACATCATAACAATCATACACATAAAGAATAGTGATGGAATAATAGGTAGGGAACAGTTGTCAATTTTAAGTTCTACCGAACATGGTTGATGATAACTTATACTATACTTCAAAAGAATAACTTTTGAAGAACATGTTGTTTAAGAAATAATGAGTATTTCAAAGAAGGATTAGGCTTCTAAGGTTTGATTGACATTTGTACTTTGAAAGAATAACTTTTGAAGAACAGGTTAAATAAGAACAAGAACTACTATAATTAGGAGCTATGGCTTCTAGGTTTACTCATTTGATTCATTTAGTTCTCTAATAGGAACTAGTTGGGTTCTTCAACAGAATTGGTATAAACATAGCAAGTATTAGCAAATTTATTACTATGTTTGATTATGGGTATCATATCAAAGAATGATGGTCAAAGTGTTGTTATCAGTTAGGGTTTACTATGGCTTCACCATTGTTTCACTAAGTAATGCTTAATGGCTTCTAAACTAGATGGTTTATCACTTCCTGAATAGGGTTCGGTGGAATAGGAGCACGTGATGTGTATTACTACACAAGATATTGGTACTAGGATTGATCTCCATGGTTCTTCTAGGGTTTGATGGTTTAGGAGGATTCCAATGGTGTGGT
Source organism: Lolium rigidum (assembly GCF_022539505.1). Lineage (NCBI taxonomy): Eukaryota > Viridiplantae > Streptophyta > Magnoliopsida > Poales > Poaceae > Lolium > Lolium rigidum. The sequence continues at coordinate 362,259,572 of NC_061514.1, forward strand.
ATATAAGCATGGTGATCAATAGTGCTAACCTGTGGTATCAAAGTAGGGTTTATACCTAGGTGGCACTAGTGGATCATATAGGTGTTAACCAAAAATAAAGACTTGAAATGATGGTCTCACGTGAATTGTTCCAAGTTTTATTTTAGTGGATCATGAGTATGCACTCATTGGTTGTTTATTAAGGTCTTATATGTAAAGGTGAAGTGGCTATGATCACATGGGCTAAACCCCTAGGGTTTTAGAGTTGGTTCTATTATGGAATGATCACATAAAATAATGGAACCAAGATTCTTGTTTATATTAGAATTAGGGTTTCTAAATTTTGATTTCATTATTAACATGATAATTGGTAGAGATTATTACTAAATTGAAGATAGAAGTAATAATGGATTTAACACTATATTATTTTCAAAAGACTTAAATATGATAAAGACTATTAGGGTTTAGGGTTTTAATTGAAGTAATGGTCAATTTGGATTCTCATGTGATTAAACATAACCATTAAGAAACAATTGTTGTTTTATATGGCATATTAATGTGAAGTAATATTTAATATTTTATTTATGTGAAGAATTGAAACAAGAAATTATCTCCTTAGTTTTTAGGTTTTAATAGTTTAAGATTTAATATTTGGTCTTCTAAATTTTTTTTTAGAAGAAATTTGTATTGTTGTTCCTTTAAACTTTAAGTATTTGTTTTCTATTTTATTTATAGAGGTCATCTTATGATACTCAATTCTATTTATAGTTTTTCTTTTGATCTTCTTAAATGTTTAAAAGATTTTCCTAAAAATAAAATAAGAATAAAAATGAAAACAAACCAAGTGGTCTGTTGGCTGGCCCAATTGGTTTGGCCCAAACCCGGCCCGGTCCAACCTTGGTCCGACCGACTCGACCCGGTCGAGCCGGCAAAACACCGCCCGACCCCTTCTCTCTCGCTCACCCCTCTCACTCGCACGCACTCGACTCCTCCTCCCTCTCGTGACTTCCCTGGCTTGGCAGCGTCGCCGCCCTCCTCGGCAGCCCCCGGCCAACTCCGGCGCCGGCGAGCCGGGGGTTCCTGCTCGCCTCGACGTGCTCAACAATCTCCCCTAGGTTGATTTGATTATTGTTGTCTCTCGTGGTCGCCCCGACCCCGAAACCCTAGTGGTCACCGGCGGGTCTACCGCCGCCTCGCTGCTTGCTCCGCCGTCGCCGGTCTCCTCCTCCGACGCTGCTCCTCGGCGTGGCTTCACCACGGACCTCCCGGCCATCGGCCGCTACCTCGGCACCGCCTCCTTTCCCGCACGCGTGCCTCATGGCCACCCTATCCCACGGATGGCTCGGCCGCCGGCGTGCTTCCGACGCCGCCGCGGCCGGGCTGCCGTGATGACGGTGAATTGGTGGTGTGGCGGCTACTTCGTCCCCGATGCCGGCTGGACGGTGCCGTAGGCGCAACCCCGGCGTCGATGGCTGCGACTACGCCTCTACTACCCCGTGAGCAATTCCTCTTTTCTTTTTGTGCTCATAGCTAATGCTATCTCGGTTACTACTAGGCTCGTAGTTGTATTGGTTCATTCAATTGATCATTGAAAGCTTATGGTCATGAGGTGGTATTGATGATATATATGGGTATAATTCTGCTAGAGGATATCTGTTTGTAGCTGTCCTGGTTCATCCATTTGCTGAACTGAATATACTTGTTACTTGGTTCCTACGAGTGAGCAGAAGAAAATGCTCAAAATTGACTTGCTGTGTTGTTTGTGCTGGTAAAGCCTTGATCAAATTCGGTCAATATCTTGTGCTTAAGTTGGTTGGCTTAATCAATTGGCTGCTGGCTGTTTATAATCTGTGGGTATGAAACCACTTGTGGTTCATGTGAACTTGTTTACATGCTAGTGTAGCTATACTGCTGAAACTGAATCTCTGTAGTTTGTGAACTGAGGGCTTGTTTGCTTGATTGTTGTGGATTTGCTGCAACTATGTACCACTTTGTTGGCCTGGGATTAATTTCCTGGACCCCAAGTGAATTCATGTAGTATGTTGAATTATCATGGCTGCTTATGGTGATGACTAAATTATGTGTACAAATGATATGGGACAGTAGATGTGTTAGAATACACAAACCGATGCCCCGCTAATGTCTTGAGTATGATCTAGTTGCTCATTAGCAACTAAGAAATGATTTTTGGCGTTGTTGGATTTTACTTGTGGATCTTGATGTCCCCTGTCTAATTATAAACCGATAAGAACAGATAATGCTTGCTTTCTTGGCTTAGCCTCGTGATGCATAGGCTGAGGCATAAAATATTGGATAAGAACAGATTCTCGCTTATGCCTTTTTATTCTCTAGGATGATTTTGCATAGCACCTCTATGCAAGGTCTGAGAGAAACAGATCCTTCCAATCCTCCTAGATAAAAATCTAGTTGAAGGGTGGATGGATCTCGCTTGCTTTGCATACTACCCTTTTATTTTTCCCTAATGCAAAAGGTAAGAATCGTATACTCCTAGCTTGTATTTCGGTGAGATTCTACCTCGCTGCTCTCGTAGCTTGGTAGCTTGTTCTTGTTGGTTCCGAACTAAACCGCATCTTGTTGTATGCCTCCTCCTCCCGGCTCCGCTTGATCTCGCTATTTGGCTCTTATTTGTGTGGAACAAAATAGGATACCGCGGATGTGTTCTTGCTGTTCTAGCTATTTTGCTGGAGCTGATGGTTTCTAGATGAACTGATGATGTGTGTGAGCTTAAAGGGGCTTCTGATGTATGCACCAAAACGTTTGGCTGGCCGTAATGGCCCTGCTTTTATACAGTTGGTTGTTCATTGTGTGTGTGACAGCACACTAGCATGCAAGGTGTGATAGTGCTGCTTGCAAGTGGCCCCCCTCTCCATGTGTATGTGGTCAAATGGGCTTTGCTTACCTCAGGTGCAAGGTACGG
>NC_061514.1:362262588-362311915 GCF_022539505.1 Lolium rigidum
CCGTTTTGCGATGAAATGCACATCCCATTTCTAAATCTACCCTTCGTTGTTCCTATGTTACGGGTTATTACGGGCAGCGACCTCACATTGAGGCGCCGGGGCACGCTTGGCTCCGACGTATAATGGGGGATGGGGACTCCGCACGGAGGAGTGTACTCCAAGGCGTAGAACCAGAACTTGCGCCACTCGCGACTCCGCCTTCTTGGGCAGCGCCATGTCGATGAAGTTCTCCCGGACTTCACCTGGAACGTGATCCCGCCGTTGGGGATCGCCGACCGATCGCTCTTGCTAATCCGGCTCGCCCGTCCATGGAAGATAGACACCCATAAAGGGAAGTATGGCGGGCAGCCCGGGTAACACTCACACGGTGCCACGAACGGCCGCGATTTGCTGAACGCTATGCGGGCCGAGGTCGGAGACCTTGATGTTGTAGAAGGAAAGGAGTTGTCGGAAGAAATCGGAGGAGGGGAGAGCAAGACCTCGGTCAAGGAAACTCAAGAAGAGCACGAACTCGCCGGGGCGCGGGAGCGGCTCTACTTCGTTCGCCGCCGGCACTCTCCACCGTTCCCGCTTGAATTCGGGGATGATCCCCGCCGCCACGTACGGGATCAAGGCTTCCTTGGTGACCTTGGACTTGCCCCATCCTTTCGCCGCCATTGGAGTATTGGAAGGTTGGAATGAGGAAAAGATGAGGGAAGAATGCGGCGGAATGATAAGCCCTAACCCCGGGAGCGACCCTTTATATCGTTGCACTCGCTCGAGTTAAGGAAAGGATCCGCCGTTGGTTCGATCCGAAATCGCCGCCCCGTAATCAACGGTTGGGATTACCACGGGCTCCGGCTGAATAGCCGTTAAAACTAGCCGTTAGCGGTCACGTCAGGCCCAACGGTCAACTTCGCGCAAACGGCTCGCGCCTCGGTCAACGTGAAATCCAGCCGTTGGCTCTTCCACGTGTCTTTACGGTGAATACACGCCGACTGGTAACGACGACTGGCTATCGCCGACTGTCACACACCGATCGGGCCGGCGCCGAGTGGCCCATGCCGACCGGCTAAATCCGATTAATGCATATCTCCCGACTCGACAGTATCGGCGACCGGGAGGTCGGGACTACGCTGCGACCTCGTCTTTGGGAGCCCGATGGAGATTCATCCCGGTTCATCACCGCCCTTCTTTGAAGACCGCCTCAAAACCCCGCTTCATCGCCATCGCGCTCGAGGACTACTGATGGGGATACACCCGTAGGGGGTGGGTCGCCGCCCCTGCTCGCTATGAAGAAGGAAGACCCAGCTGGGCTGCCAGTCGGCCCAAGCGACTGGGCCATGGAGCGACTGGGCCCCCGATCGAAGGAGGAGGCCCGTGCGACTGGATGGAGGGATTGCGTGCAGGAGAGGTAGCGAATCCAGTAGTAACTGTGTGATTCATAGTTATCTCCATGTAACCCTAGATCGGGGGTGTCCATATAAACCCCCGAGCTAAAACCCTAAAGGACACGTCATCTGAGATTCAATCTCCCCTTGTAAGCTCCTGGCGTAGCCGCCGGCTGAGCCCCCCATTGTAATTCTCCACTGAGCAAGTAAAGATCTAGCAGGACGTAGGCCTTTTACTCTCCGGAGGGGCTGAACCTCGGGTAAACCCTTGCGTCCTGTGCACCTCGATCCGCGTATGGCCATGTTTCCTTGCCCCCGCATCAACGAAGTGCCGCCACCGGTAGCATCTGCCGTGGTCATATCCACGACAGACAACGGCCACATTGGCGCCCGACTCGGAGGCTAGCACCTTGAATTCAGCCGCGGGAAGGCCCATGCATTCGTAGGGCCTACCCTTGATGACCCGGCGAGGATTTTCTACATGTGGCGACGGCCGCAGCCCTAGATGCATCCATGTGGGCACAGACCGCTCAACCATCGCTGATTCCGGCTCTCTATTTCTCCACTATAAGCGCTTCGAACTTGTGGGTTGAAATAATGGTTAGGGTTTTTCACGGCGGATGATTTTGCATCTCCGACGAGCGGTCGGAGTTCACTATGCTCCTTTAGTGTAGAATTTAGCCATGCAACTAGATAAGAGGTAGAATCCATGTACATTAGAGTATATTTGAGTAGATTCATCAAATTTGCCCAATTTGGGCACTGCCGATGTGCATGTCTGATTTGTGCACATCCCCAATTGGGAAATGCACTAATTATGTCCGATATGTGTACTTGCACTTGTGACCCGAGCATTGAGATGATCCTCTTGCCCATTTCCATTTGATCATGTCTTGCATTGCAACTAGGAAGGTCCAAATTGTACTTTCGTTTATCTCCATACTAGCAAGGTAGTGAAGCTGGAGTACGACAAGGCGGTGACGAGCATAATTCAGGCAGCTGTGGTGCCACCACACACCTATGGCCACCAGTTGAAGCTTGGGCATATCACGAGGGCCCTAATTCCAAACCGCTTCTACAACCAACTGGACATCAATGACTTGCACATGCTCTTTGTTCCATCGGCGTTCCAGCAGGGCCTTAGGGAGTGGATCAAGATCCCGCTGCCCCGTAGTGTGGGTGTGTTCGCTTGCCGCTTCTGCGACGAGTGGGCACAGCTCACCTATCACGGTGGCCAAAAGCTCCACCAACAAGAGCTACACATACCCTGACCATGGCTAAGCGGCGGCTACCGATGTTTTATGTCTCTATGCCTTTAGAGTTGTCTATGTAGTAGTAGTTTAGTATGGTGAACTGGTGACAATATGAAATTGTCTGATGGATTTTGATAAGTTGTTCGACACTGATGTGTTAGGGTCTTTAATGCTCCTAAAACATGTTAGATTTTGATCGGGGGTGTTGGTGTAAACCCCTGACTGTTAGACATGTGTTAACCTGCTTAGTAAATATGCTCCATCGCAATAGGTATGTGTGCTCTGTGTGTGTCCCTTTGTAACGGCTATAAGGCTATAAGCTTGACGGTAGTAGTGGTTGTAAGATCACCATATTCAAAAGGTAACATGCACATCCTAGATTTTCACATAACCAAACATTCAAAATTTCCCTCTGCAACCAAGTTCATCCACTAATGTGGGCGACCAAAAGTGCATCAAAATGTTTTGTAAACAACCAAACGAAATGCGAAACATGCCTAAACCCGATTTCCATTCATGCAACAGCTGGTGGGCCAAATCTTAAAACAGGGAAAAGCCATGTCAAACCAAAGATAACCCTATCAACTGGAATTACAGGCAAGCGACGTATGTGAATTTCTATTCTATCACTTCCCCATAGTAATGCATCCCCTGCTGTATCGGCACAATAGGTAGTACCCTTTGGTGAATTGGTATTCATTTACCTCATAATTGCAATGTAAAGCCTGATATTCAACAAATATATCAAACACCAGAGAGCGATGTAGCATGTTGATGTCATTGTGAGAACCCGTCAATCAGAAAAAAAACTTGCAAAATCATGAGATTATTGTTTGCCACGGCTCAAGTACCACACGGCAATACCCATATGTCTCTTCTTTATTTGGCTCTCACAAATATTCTAGTCTAAGCGGGTGAGAGGCGACATGGGAGACGTGGTCGGCCTAGACGAGGCGCGGTTGGTCCATGGCCAACATAGGAATATGCGGCAGGGTGAGAGCGACCTCGATCTAGAGGAAAAGCAATATGGCATGGGAGAATGGGTTGGGTCGCTGGCATGAGGTACCCGTCCCGTTGTCAGTATCCTACGTGGCTTCGGCCGCGACACGTGCCCACAACGCCTCCCGTAAGTCGAAACAACCTCGCACACGCTATTGGATCGCGTTGGACAGAAATAATTTGGGATGCGTGGCTAGGCGTAAATTGTTGTGTCTGACGCGTCCAATAACCATCTGGGACGCCCTTCGAATAACCTCGATCCACCTGGACGACCAAGTGCATATCTGGACGTAAGCTCTGCACCCAAAGAAAAAGATGGCTACCGTGAGGAGCGGTACGACGCATGGAGGCAACATCGATCCATGGCGTTCATCATGTCCGACCTGCGGCGGCAGAAGTCAATGATCAATGATTGGTGATGCGACAACGACGGCTGCGGCGGCCGTACATCGAGGTGGCACCCCACGCGTCCCCGCCGAGGCGCACTGGACGGCGGCGATGCGCGATGGACAACCGCGACGTCTGTGCATCAGTAACTCTGCCGAAATACGGCTACGCTCCCGTCTCGGCTGGAGGCGACACATGCGCACCGCGCACGGCGCGAACGCTCGTTTCTTCTCGTGCGCATTTGGTTTTCTTCTTCTTTCGAAACGTGACTATCTCCTTCGACCGGGATATGCATGTACAGTCTGGTCCAAGTCTCACTCTTTTCATCTTCGAGCAATACCAGTCACATGTCAATTTAAATCATCGCCAAATCAGTCAAGAACACCGTGTCGTCTTGTCCTGAGCACACTGACATGATGTGCACTGACCCAAGTTTTTGATTTCAATTTTACTTACTCCACGTAGCTAGCTAGCTAGTACGTAGTAGATTGCCAAATTTTTCTTGCCAATTTTTCGATTGATCTTCCGAATCCTACTTAATCATGACAGCCGATGCATGTTTAGACGGCCCTAAAATGTAGCAGTACTAGATTAGCCCAGTGACGAAATAAGGAAAAAAAATCTTGTTTGCAAAAAATAAGAAAAAAATAAAATACCCTCCAGATAAGTTGTGTAACGCAAATATACCTTATATCATGTACTGTATCTCAAAACACATGACGAAAACCCGCTTAAGTGATCTGGATATCCACGCTACATCAGTCTGTTGATATCCTGGTGGAGGAAATCATGTTGGATAATTAGGCATAATTTTCATGATTAATTCTAGAATATAAAACATGATGACAGCAACTACTAGCATGTTAAACTCGAACATACTAGATGCATTAGTCAACATGAGTAGTAGCAGCGCAGACAGTAAAGCATCCATCGCTAAACAGATCGAGGTATGTTGCACGTACCGATCTGGTGGAGGTGTAGCAGATGATGTGGCAGCAGTAACGTTGTTGATGACAACGTTGTTGACGACAGGGACGACGTGTCGAAGTAGACGGTAGGCAGCACCGCCAGACTTGGACGGAAAAGGACCCGTGATGAAGAGCTTGAGCAGTCGCGCAGAGCGCTTCCCAAAAACCTAATTCGCCCTCTCCCGTACAGGATCGCAAGGACGAGCGGTTCCGGAGACCTTCTCTCCCGTTCGTCGATGCACGTCGGCGCGCGGGATGGAGTAGGCTCCGATGGCGGCGCAAGTATTAGATGTATTTCTGTAGCCGGGCTAGAGATTATATAGGCTCGGGAAACCTTAGTCAACGTGGGGCACGCCCACGTCGCGCGCACGTTTCGAGCCGGGTACAGATAGCCCACGGTCCGGGAGCGACCCGAACGGACTAACTGTGACGCGTCCATCTAGGAGTCTCGGCTCGAGGCTCAATCCACTCACCACGAGCGCGGCGCGTGTCGTGTCGTGTCGTGTCGTGTCGTGTCGTGTCGTGTCGTGTCGTGTCGAGACGAGCGAGCGAGGAGGAGGAGGAGCGCGCGTGAACCACTCCTATTCTTACTCACTTACTAGTGGTGGAACAACCCACCTTATAAGGTGGTCTAACTTCCTCCCAACTTTCCATGTGGGACTAAACTTCCCACCTCTTGCAACTCCCTAGTGAGCTGCCACCAACTTGGGCTCAAACTCACAAGGCTACCACTGCTTTGAGATTTATAGGAAAATCTGAAATCTAGTATGGGCCACGAAGTGTGGGTCCAATATTTCAACAATCCCCCACCAGATCTCAAATCCACATTTAAGATTTACCAATACTCGCTGCTTGTTTATATACCAATGTTTCAGCGGAGACTGTTAAGTTGAACTTCCGCCTAGAACCTTAAGCTACATCCATTTACACTTGAACAATGGACTATGCCTTGAATTGCAAGTTTTGCGTGAACAGGGTTTCACTCAAAGTCATAACCAGTACATGGCTGCCAGTAGCCTACCCCGCGGGTGAAGCATATGCGTCATACTTCGTCGTCTCTTCATGAGTTTACTAGAGATTAACAATCGAACTAATATATGTGTGTTATTTCAAGAATGCTCTGTAGGACAGCATCTTTGCTAAAATAGCAAACACAAACACATTAAAGCTTGTTGCCAACCTGCCTTACAACAATTCAGAGTTGTGCATCTTCACATAGAGATGGTTACATAATACTCTCCTCAATTAAACCACTAATTAGGTCCTAATTCACGGGATCTCCGATCACAAAGGTTGGGCTACCACTATGGTGTAACATCAACGGGTCTCAAACTCATCTCCCTCGATGCACTTTCTATCACATTACGTGATATTCCCTTTGTAAAGGGATCTGCCGGGTTTTTGTCTGTTTGAATATATGTAACAGTTATTACTCCGGAGTTTCGCAATTTCCTGACAGACTTCAAACGTATTTTGACGTGTCTTAAGGACTTCGCGTTATCCTTAGAATTGTTCACTTTGACAATTACAGTTTGATTGTCACAATTCAAAAGGATTGCCGGTACAGGTTTTTCAACCACGAGACAAGTCCATCAAGAGCTCACGCAACCATTCTCGATTCAACGAGTGGTTGTGTCCAAAGCAAGTAAGTTCTCGCTTCCATAGTTGACCTCGTCAATATGGTTTTCTTGCAAGATCTCCATGACACCGCGCCACCTCCAAAGGTAAATACATAACCACTAGTGGCGTAGAGATCGGCTACATCAGAGATCCAATTTGAATCACTATATCCTTCAAGCACAGCTGGGTGTCCTGAATAGTGAATCCCATAACTCATTGTACCACATAGGTAGCGCATGACCCTATCAAGTGCATGCCAATGATCGGTACCCGGGTTTGACATGAACCTACTCAAATTGCTAACAACAAAAGAGATGTCAGGTCTAGTCGCACTCGCTAAGTATATGAGTGAGCCAACGATCTGAGAATATCTCAATTGATCTACGGCAATGCTCCGGTTCTTGTGTAATGTCACACTGGGATCATAAGGTGCTGGAGAATACTTGCTATCAATATAGCCGAACCGGCTCAAGATCTTCTCAACATAATGGGATTGCGTTAGAGTAATCTCACTCTCGTTCTTAATAAGCTTGATGTTCATAATCACATAAGCTTCTCCCAGGTCTTTCATATCAAAGCACTTTGACAAGAAAGACTTGACTTCGTGTATTACTTTCATGTTTGTACCAAATATCGAATATCATCCACATACAAACACAGTATAACACCTTCGCCCCCACCATGGCGATAGTGAACGCACTTGTCAGCCTCATTGACAACAAAGCCTACAGAAGTTAAAGTTATATCAAACTTCTCATGCTATTGCTTAGGTGCTTGTTTCAAGCCATATAAAGATTTCAGCAACTTGCACACCTTTCTTTCTTCACCTTTTACTACAAACCCATCAGGCTGATCCATATAAATTTCCTCTTCCAACTCTCCATTAAGAAAAGCTGTCTTTACGTCCATTTGATGAACGATAAGACCATAGGAGTTAGCCATGGATAGTAGTACTCGAATGGTGGTAAGTCTAGCGACATGTGAATAGGTGTCGAAGTAATCTTCGCCTTCTCTCTGTGTGTAGCCTTTAGCTACAAGCCGCGCCTTGTACTTCTCAATAGTACCATCAGGTCTTAGCTTCTTGTTGAACACCCATTTGCAGCCCACAAGCTTGCATCCATGGGGTCGTTCTGATAGCTCCCAAGTTCCATTAGAAAGAATCGAGTCCATCTCATTATGGACAGCTTCTTTCCGATCATCCGCATCAGGAGATGCATATGCCTCTGCAATGGACGTGGGAGTATCATCCACAAGGTACACAATGAAATCATCACCAAAGGATTTTTCAATCCTCCATCTCTTGCTCCGTTTAGGAGCTTCATTGTCATCCTTCTCAGTAATATTCTCATGTGATTGTTCAAAATACTCATTAGATGGACTAGACTCAGGAATTATCTCAGTAGAAATTCTAGCAATGATATGCATATCTTTCATAGGAAACATATTCTCAAAAAAATGTTGCATCACAAGATTCCATAATAGTATCAACATGCATATCAGGTACCTCGGATTGAATTACTAAAAATCTATATCCTACGATCCGTGGAGCATAACCTAGAAAGATACAATCCACTGTCTTTGGTTCGAGTTTGCGCTTCTTGATAATTGGAATATTGATTTTGGCCAAACATCCCCATGTGCGCAAATATGAAAGTGATGGTTTTCTCCCAGCCCACTCCTCGTAAGGGGTTTTATCTTTATTCTTGTTAGGAACTCTATTCAGGACATGACATGAAGTCAACAAAGCCTCCCCCACCATGCCTTTGATAAACCAGCGGTGGCTAACATGGAATTCACCAAGTCGGTCAGCGTGCGGTTTTCCTCTCGGCAACCCCGTTTGATTGGGGCGAATAGGGAGGCGTCCTCTCATGAATAATGCCATGTTCCTCACAGAATTCATCAAAGATCTTAGGAAAATATTCCCCACCATGATCCAACCTAAGACGCTTGATCTTTCTCTCTAGTTGATTTTCAACTTCGGCCTTATAAATTTTAAAATAGTCTAAAGCTTCATCTTTAGTTCGCAACAAATAAACATAGCAAAATCTAGTCGCATCATCAATCAATGTCATGAAATATCTCTTTCCACCTTTTGTCAACACACCATTCATCTCGCATAGATCAGAATGTATGAGTTCTAGAGGTGCCAAGTTTCTCTCCTCAGCCGCCTTGTGAGGCTTCCTAGGTTGCTTTGATTGCACACAACTATGGCACTTAGAACCTTTGGCAATGGTGAAATTCGGAATTAAACTCAAACTGGATAGCCGACACATTAAACCAAAATTAATGTGACATAAATGAGAATGCCAAACACTGGTATCATCACTAACATTGCCACAAATATGGTTCACAGACTTATTACCGAAATCAGGAAGCGAAAAGCGGAACAAGCCTCCGCACTCATAGCCTTTACCAATAAATTGTCCAAACTTGGAAACAACTACTTTATTTGACTTTAAAACAACCTTAAACCCATCTCTGCATAGAAGGGAGCCGCTAACGAGATTCTTGTTCATAGTAGAGACATGCTGCACGTTCCTCGGCACGCACGATCTTCCCCGAAGTGAACTTCGGATCTACTGTGCCAACACCATGAACAGAAGCATGTGACCCATTCCCCATCAAGACGGAAGAATCCCAGACGACCTGGTAAGAAGTGAACATGGAGATGTCAGCACACACATGAACATTAGCACCTGTATCAATCCACCAACATGGAGATTGAAATACCAAAAGAACAGTAAAGAAATTACCGTACCCATCAGCATTGCTAGCGGTCACCGTGTTAACTTGCCTTGCCTTTTTCTTGCGGTCTGCCCTCTCTGGACAGTCCTTAGAAAAGTGGCCAGTCTCTCCACAGGTAAAGCAGCTCAGATCTGCTTTGTTTATCATCTTCTTCTTCTTGAAGGTTGTAGTCTTCATAGGCTTATTGAAGGAGGGCTTGTTATTCCCTTTATTCTTGCTGTAGGGTTTCTTCTGCACCATGTTGGCGCTAGACCGACCCTCTTCTTTCTCAGTAGTATCCTTAGCCCGAGCTTTCTCCTCAACATCAAGAGACGCTATCAGATTTTCAACTGATATCTCCTGTCCCGTGTTTGAGAGTTGTGGCAAAGTTCCTCCATGAAGGGGGCAACTTAGCGATGATGTATCCAGCCACAAAATTGTCATGTAAGGCACACTTAAGGAGTTCAAGCTCTTTTGCAATGCACTGTATCTCATGAGCTTGTTCGACTATAGAACGGTTGTTCACCATCCTTATGTCATAGAAGCTCTCCATGATGTACAGTTTACTGTCTGCACCGAATTTAGCATTCAATGCATCCCAGAGCTCTTTACCGTCTACTATGTGCATGTACACATCACATAGACGATCAGCAAGAATACTCAGAACGCATCCGACGAAGAGAGTATTGTCTTCCTTGAACTTGTTCTGATCTTGTTCAGATGTAGTTCCTTCAGGTAAGCCATTACTAACTTGGAATACTTTCAGATGAGTAAGCCAGAGCGTGGCCTTAATCTGCCACCTCTTAAAGTGCACACCGGTAAACTTATCCGGCCTCAGTGCATCAGCAAAACCAGCCATAGTTAACACAGGAAATTGCCTACAATTAGGTTTTTGGATTGTTGGATAATTAGGCACAATTTCCATGATTAATTCCAGAATAAAATACATGATGACAGCAACTACTAACATGTGAAACTCGAACATACTAGATGCATTAATCAACATGAGTAGCAGCAGCGCAGACAGTAAAGCATCCACCGCTAAACAGATCATCGTACGTACTGATCTGGTGGAGGTGGCGGTGGAGGTGTAGCAGATGATGTCGCAGCAGTAATGTTGTTGATGACAACGTTGTTGACGACAGGGACGACGGGTCGAAGTAGACGGCGTTGAAGACGACGGTAGGCAGCACCGCCAGACTTGGACGGAAGACGACCCGTGATGAAGAGCTTAAGCAGTCGCGCAGAGCGCTTCCCAAAAACCTAATTCACCCTCTCCTGTATAGGATCGCAAGGACGAGCGGTTCCGGAGACCTACTATCCCGTTCGCCGATGCACGTCGGTGCGCGGGATGGAGTAGGCTACGATGGCGGCGCAAGCAGAGAGATGTGGGAAAACCCTAACTCGTGTATTAGATGTATTTCTGCGGTAGCCGGGCAAGAGATTATATAGGCTCAGGAAACCCTAGGCAACGTGGGGCACACCCATGTCGCGCGCATGTTTCGAGTCGGTTCAGATAGCCCACGGTCCGGGAGCGACCCGAACCAACTAACTGCGACGCGTCCGTCTAGGACTCTATTCGTTTTCTCGAGCTGCAAAAAGTAAGGAAAGTCTCGGCTCGAGGCTCAATCCACTCACCATGAGCGCGGCGCGTGTCGTGACGTGTCGTGTCGTGTCGAGACGAGCGAGCGAGGAGGAGGAGAAGCGCGCGTGAACCACTCCTATTCTTACTCACTTACTAGTGGTGGAACAACCCACCTTATAAGGTGGTCTAACTTCCTCCCAACTTTCCATGTGGGACTAAACTTCCCACCTCTTGCAACTCCATAGTGACCTGCCACCAACTTGGGCTCAAACTCACAAAAGCTATACAAAGTCTAACTCTCTCCCTCAATCTCAACTCACTCTTGATGTGTCAAGAAGGTTGAGATTGCGCCTACATACCTCAAACATAGGAAAAGGCAGTGGCTTGGTGAAGATGTCTGCAAGTTGATCCTTCGAAGAGATGAACTTGATTTGTAGTAGCTTCTTCGCGACGCGTTCCCTCACAAAATGATAGTCAATCTCTATGTGCTTGGTCCGTGCATGGAACACCGGATTCGACGATAGAAACGTGGCACCGATGTTGTCACACCATAGGACCAATGGATGAGGTTGGGAAACACCCAACTCCTGAAGAAGAGACTCAATCCATATAAGCTCAGCAGTTTCATCAGCAATAGCCTTGTACTTAGCTTCTGTATAGCTGCGGGAGACAGTGGCTTGCTTACGTGCTCTCCAGGCGATCAAATTCGGACCCAAGAACACATCATATCCCCCCCTCTAGATCGCCTGTCGTCTGGACAACCAGCCCAGTCAGCATCAGAGAAGGCCGAAAGAACTCATGATGAACTGGAATGCATGTGAAGACCAAAAGTCACAGTGAGGCGCACATAACGCAAGATGCGTTTTACCGCAGACCAGTGCATATCGGTAGGGGCATGAAGATACTGGCACACCCTATTGACAACAAAGGACAAATCCGGTCGCGTGATCGTCAGGTACTGCAAGCCACCAACAATACTGCGATACTGATGACCCACAAGTATAGGGGAACGCAACAGTCTTCGACACAAGGGGAGCCAAAAAATAAATATAAGCCTTGACAATTGAGTTGTCAATTCAGCTGAAACTGGAAATAGACTAGCTCGCAGAGGTTTATCAGTAGCAACAGTTTTGTAGCAGTGGCAGTAATAAAGTAACAGCGGAAATAAAGTAAAAACAGCAGCAGTGGTGGATGCGGTAAACAGCAGGATTAAAATACTGTAGGCACAGGGATGGATAACCGGGAGTTGTATGAATGAGACGACTCATATAATAGCTAACATGGGCATTTGCAGATAAAGTGATACAAGTATCCAAGAATAAAATGACCATAGGCGTGTGTTCCTATTTAGTCGCGCGTGCTCGCAATGAGAAACTTGCGCGACATCTTTTGTCCAACCAGCCCGTTGCAGCGGGGCCTCGAGGGAAACTACTAGTAATTAAGGTACTCCTTTTAATAGAGTACCAGAGCAAAGCATTAACACTCCGTGAACACACGTGATCCTCACATCAAAGCCATCCCCTCTGATTGTGCCGATTATTGTCACTTCGGGGCCTCGGGTTCCGGCCAATGACATGTGTATACAACTTGCAGATATGATCAAGAACAATATATAAAGCATCATCATGAAAACACAATATGTTCAGATCTGAGATCATGGCACTCGGGCCCAAAGTGACAAGAATTAAGTATAACAAGTTGCAACAATGCATAAAATACTCACAACGGATACTAGGCACTATGCCCCGAACAATTCTAATGCTATTACATGAACGAACTCATCCAATCCCGACCATCCCCTTCAGCCTACAGCAAGGGAACTACTCACACATGGATTGGAGAATCATGGATGGTTGATGGAGAGGCGTCTATGATGGCGCTGGCGATGATCTCCTCCAATTCCCCGTCCCGGCAGGGTGCCAGAACGGAGTTCCTGCCTCCGAAATAGGGTTTCGCGAGACGGCGGCGCTACGGACTTTTCTCTGGAATAACTTCGAACCCCCTAGGGTTTTCTTGTGACGAGGATCTTATATACGAAAGCGGAGGCCGAAACGACAAAGGGGTCGGGAATACACCCCCAGGCGCGGCCAGGCCTGGGCCGCGCCTGGGCCATGTACTCCCAGCTCCGGGCCCCCCTGCTCTTCATCTTCTCGCTCCGTGAGTTCCCCGGGAAATAAGGCATTTGAGTATATTTCTGGGATTTTTCCCGAAAGTTGATTTTCTGCACAAAAACAAGACACCAGGGCAATTCTGCTGAAAACAGCGTTAGTCCGCGTTAGTTGCATTCAAAACACACAAGTTTGAGGGCAAATAATAACAAAAAGGTTCGGGAAAGTAGATACATTTTGGACGTATCAACTCCCCCCAAGCTTAGCTTATTGCTTGTCCTCAAGCAATTCAGTGACAACTGAGTGCAATAAAAGACTTTCACGAACCTATTTGTTCCATAAGATGTATATATTCTCATGGATGATCAAATACTTAGCTAATTCATAAATAAGGAGCATGTGAAACAACATAATCAGCAGTAATGCAAACCATGAATGGATACCAATAGCAATGATAAGCAACATGAAACATAAACACTTGCAAGATTGCAATAGTCATAATGAAGTAAGACAAAGTGATCTCGCTTGCCCCTATTTGGAAGCAAAAAAATAAATGCACAGGGCACTTCTGAAGTCCAAAAGAAGACTAGAAGTAAAGATATCGAAAGAAGCAAGCATCACAAATATGCAATAAATAATCTTGTCTTGGGACAAGCACATTACACTAAGAATGACTGCCAATGCTTCTAGGAAAGTGCTTTAAAAGAGAGAATGGTGACTCAACATTGCGGTGGTTGAATGGTCCTTTGCAAAGGAAAGAAGAGATTAAACATGTGCTAGAGCTTTTCATTTGTAAAACTGAGGTAAAATTGCTTTTTGAGTGGTGGTTGCTTTTGTCAACGAATCGTTAAAAGGATTTTTGTCATCTTCCATACTAAACAAGTTTGAGAGCGGTTCCGAAATATTTGGGGGAAGCCTCTTTTCATCTATGCTATTTATAAAACTGTGACACTCCTCCCATCCGTTGCTTACACATACCATGGCTAGCCGAATCCTCGGGTGCCGACCAACAATCACATACCATGGAGGAGTGCCACTTTCTTATAATTTCCTATTTTCTTCCCCTTTTGGAAGTTATGGTCAAACCAGCTCTTCTTCTTTTTAGATCTATCATTTTTTATTGACAAGCGAGATGAAGCTCACGAGTCTTGTGGTACTTAGTAAAGCATGGAAGATGACAATAATAACTCTCACATCCTCAGGAGCTAAAAACAGTGTCACAAAACGAGGATTTGTTTGAAGGTTTTAAAGGTAGCACATGCAAATTTGCTTGGAGTGGCGATGAAATACCACGTGTAGGTAGATATGGTGGACTCATTTGGCATGCTTTGGTTTAGTACTTGGATGCACGAGCGAGTAACTCCGCTCAGTAATCAAAAATGCATTGGCGGTCATAATCATGCTTGCGACAAAACGCGATTAAAAACGGCATAAAAGCAATGCAAGAACTCCGAGGCAAAATAAATCATCAAGGCTTAATTGACTATTGTTCAGTCATATGCATGCGTGAGCACGTGCCAAGTTGATTCAAATGAAACAGTCAGAGGAGGATACCACAATGTCAATACCGCTATATGAAAAGAGAAATGCAAGCAAACGCGAATGTAAAATGTTACCCACCAAATGTAAATTGAAACCAGTCGTGAGGGAGCGGTACTACTGAATATAATTGAGTAACATACACCCCACATGAATAAACTAAGTACCTTCACATAGATGATATATGTACAAAAATGAAAACAAATAGAGTTCATACCAGCCTCTCACCACAAGTAGATTGTCGTAGATCGTCATTATTGCTATAGTTGTGTGGCTCGAATGATATACAATGAAAACCATGCTCCAATATAGCCTTGAGAGACCACTGAACCCTGCATCAATCTATACAAAACAAAAGAAGAATAACAAATATTTTTGGATTTTCGATATTAGAGTCACCGAACGAAAGTAAAATCTTTTTAGATTTTCTCATAGCAAACCAACGATAGTAAATAAAGCAAAATAGGAACAAGAAACCAAATAAACAAATGATAAAGAGAAACAGCAAAAATATTTTTGATCTTTTTGTGTTTTAGAAAAGAAACAAAGCAAAAACATGAGAAAGAAAACTAAAAGAGTCACACAAAAGCAAACTGGCAGAAATCTGCCAAAACTTGACAACAGTACAGTAATGATTTTTTTTAGAAAATCTTCTGCTGATCAACTCGAAAAGTGCTCAACTAATGAAAGTTAGATAATAACCTGGGGAGCATGAAAAAAAATTGGCAGCTCAAAATAATCTTCTGGCTGTTTTTAGGAATTTTTCCAGTATCAGTCCAGAATCTGTTTTTTTAGACAGCAGTTCCCCAAAAATCATCTTCCTCATATTAGAGGCAACCATCGGCACACAAATGAAATAAAAAAAAAGTGAAAGTAGAGGTTACTACAGTAGTAACAACCTTCAAAAATTAAAATAAGAACCTGCTGAAATAAAAATAAACGAAAGAGAAACAACCAAAAGAAGCGAAACAAGTATATACAAATGATCGGCAATTGTAATATGCATGAATGTGTGATGCCGGCGTACCTCCCCCCAAGATTAGGCTTTTGTCCTAAGTGAGGCTAAGTACCAAGGGTCCCATGATGTAGTAGGTGCTGGGATATACTACGAGGTAGCACCATCTTCCGGATGAGAACTCGAGGATGCACCAGGATAATACACCGTGTAGTCGACAGGGGGTGCCTCCTGATACTCCTGCGGTTCCGGGTCGTGCCTCGCTGGGAGCTGCGAGTGTCGTCACCGGTAACTTCCCTGTAGACTTATGCAAGTTCAGCTTGACTGTTTAAAATCTTCTTGTCTGCACCAAACGCACCAAGACCTAAAATGCTGCAAAATTCTGTCAAGAGCATGACAATAGGTCTATTATATATTTTAAAGGACACAGTAGAACCATATTCTCTAGATTTGAGCTTGAATCTCTTAGTGAAAATCTTGGTGAGCAATGCATATTGATGGACTTCATTCCTCATACAAGAGGTTAGTCCAGCTTTATCAACAAGGTGTAGGAAATCTCCACGAATCCCTACATCATTCAAGAAATCATAGCAAGGATATGTGCATGCATTTGCATCACCAAAATCCATGTCACCGATGTCTGGCGCGATGTCATCTTCATTGTAGGATCTCCTCATTCGAGTGGAAGACCTCGAAGGTCTCGATGACCTCCTTGGTTCCCCCTCAAAGAACTCACCAAAGTTGTGCTGATTCATTCTCTTTTCTGAAATTTGAAGCCCACAATATAAAAATTAATTTCGAGACAAACAAATAAGGTAGAACACTAAAACAACAAGTAGGAAGGCTAAACATGCATCAAAACTACTTCTAAGAGCATAAATCAAGCATGCAAGCTCACATAACCTGTCACCTAAGATGGAAAAATACTCAAGATATACTCCACCAAACAAAATTCTACTTGGATGAGCGGAGGAGTCACATACCGGAGAGAAAATGCGCCAAATTTTAGACAGAATCTGGGCCGAGCGAGGAGATCGAGAAATCCTGAGCTCTCGGGCGAAAACGCGAGTGAGAACGAACTGGTAGGATTTTTTTCGGGAGAGAGAGTGGAATGAGTGGAAGGGATGAGTGAGTGGGGCCAGGAGGGCCCCATACGCATAGCAGGCGCGGCCAGGGGGGTGCCCACGTCTGGCCCATCTATGGCCGGCCTAGGGGCCCCCTGAGCAGCCTCAGGTCCCAACCTCCTCATTTCATGAATAATTTTTTTTGGTAAACTTTCTGGAATTTTTCGAGAAACTTCATTTTTGACCAAATTCCAGATTTTAAAACAAAAGATTCAGCGCAGGAAAAATTTAAACAACGATGAAAGACCAAACCAAATAAAACTTCCAGTAGCTCTAAAACATTCCAATATGAAAAGTAAACAGTAATGGCACTTATGGAAGCATTGTTTCATTCATCAAAATCACTTTGGTGGCAAGGTTGATCAGGTCTTGACATCAAAAATAATTTTATATGAAGTAAAACCTTGCATTTTCACAAAATAATCAAGTTACCTCAATTTGAATAGGAATATCTCCAATCATAATAATATCACACTCCTTATGAGGCTTTGACATAGGCACATGTATTTGACCAATTTGAATGGTCTCAATATTGATAATAGAATTTAGGCAATATGCCCCATTAATCTTCTTCGAAAAATAGACGGTATGCTCCTTGTCATTAACATTAAAAGTAACCTTGCCTTGATTTCAATCAATAACAGCCCCTGCAGTATTAAGAAAAGGTCTCCCAAGAATAATAGACATATTTTCATCCTCGGGCATTTCTAGCACAACAAAGTCAGTTAAAATTAAACAATTATGAGCAACTTGAACAGGAACATCCTCACATATACCAACAAGAACAGTAGTGAACTTATCAGCCATTTGCAAAGATATATCAGTAGGTATCAACTTTTCTAAATCAACTCTTCTATAAAGAGAAAAATGCATGACACTAACTCCGGCTCCTAAATCACATAGAGCAGTCTTAACATAACTATTTTTAATAGAGCAAGTAATTGTAGGTATAGCTGGATCTCCGAGCTTCTTTGGAACTTTGCCATTGAAGGAATAATTAGCAAGCATAGTAGAAATTTCCTCAGTAGGAATTTTCCTTTTGTTAGAAACAATATCCTTCATATACTTTGAATAAGGAGGCAATTTAATAGCATCAGTCAAAGGAAATTGCTAGTACATAGGTTTCATCCATTCACAAAACCGGTTAAAGTGTTCCTCTTCCAAGGCATTGGTTTTTGCACCCAAGGTTCTCTTTCTTTGCCATGTTTGTTGGCAATGAAATCTTCCTTAGTGTCCTTCACATTTTTAGGTTGCTTTTCTGGTGCAACCTTAGCTTCTTCTACTTCTTTCTTATCGGAAGCCTCACTTTTCTCATTGCCACTTTCAGTTTCGGCATCGGAAATAGATATACTATTAGGATCTACAGCGGGATCAGAAGATTCTACAGGTGTTCTATTTTCATTCTTCTTATTTTTCTTAGATTTAATCCTAGTATCATCGGTGCGGCCGAGAATCTTGCTCGACTCTCTTGGGGTGACCCTCAGGATATAAAGGATCCTGGGTAGTAGCACCACCTCTAGTTCTAATCTCATAAGCATGCTTCTCTTAAGAAGCATTCACTAACAAATCATTTTGCACTTTGGTGAGCTGATCTATTTGTGTTTGAAACATTTAGAAATGCTTAACAAGCATCTTCACATCATTGGAGGTTCGCTCCACAATATCATGTAAATTACTAATAGCTCTAGAATTTTCCTTTAAATGTCTCTCAACTCTCTTATTAAAGTTATCTTGGTTAATAAAATAATTATCAAACTCATCTAAGCATTGGTCGGGAGTCTTACCATAAGGAACGTCTCCGCGCTATCGAATGGAAGAGCATGTACTTCGACAACGTTAGGAGGAATTGGCTTACATAATTCTTCAATAGGAGGGAGGTTCTTCACAACTTCGGATTTAATACCCTTCTCCTTGAGAGATTTCTTGGCTTCCTTCATCACTTCATCATTTAATTCAATCATCCCTCTTTTCTTCGGGGTTGGTGTAGAGTCAGGAATATGCCAATCATCATAATTATTGCTTATTTTAGCCATTAATTCTTCGGCTTCGAGTAGGAGTTCTTTTCCCGAAAACACAACCAGCACAACTATCAAGGTATGTCCTAGATTCATCGGTTAATCCATTATAGAATATATCAAGTAATTCATTTTTAGCAAAAGGACAATTCATTACTCCTCTAATTAATGAGCAAAACCTTGCCCATGCGACAGGCAATATTTCTTCTTTCTCCTGCACAAAGTCAGTAATATTTTGCAAAGCGGCATGTTGAACACTAGCAGGGAAATATTTCTGAAAGAAAGCTGCAACTAAATCCTTAGGACATTTAAAAGACCCAGGCAATAAACTATCATACCAAGCTTTCACGGCACCTTTCAAAGTAAAAGGGAAAATCTTAGTAATAAAGTAGGTGCGCATTTTATTATCATCAGCAAAAACATTATTCGAGCACCGAGCTCATTCATATGCTTAGCACTTTCATTTTCAGTACCACAAAAAGGCTCTTTCTCAACAATTGATATATAAGATAAATCTAGAGAGAAATCATAATCCTTATCCCTAATGTCTATGGGAGATGTGGCAAAAGTAGGATCAATAGGCGGTGTATATTTAATAGCGCGCCTTGCAAGTAAGCTTTTAGCAGCGCTTGCATTAATAGCGGGGTGACATTCATCAATTAAATCATCATCAAGCTCAATATAAGCTTCATCAAAATCGTCACTAGCATGCTCTCCGGGCTCAGGTGAACCGGGGGGCGAAAAAGTACTTCTTTCATTTTTGATTTGCTTAGCCCTAGCAATTGTGGTGTCTAGGAAAGGACCTAACGAACCACTTTCATCAAACACAGTAGAGGCACCATCCAAATCATCATGAGAATTTTCAGATTCAGCAGAAGTAGTAGCATGATCAACATAAGGTGGAGTAAGAAGCTTACTCATCACAGACGGCGAATCAAGAGAAGCAGAGGTATTTAAAGTTGTACCTCTTCTTGTAGTGTACGGAAATATGGGGACTCTTTCATCTCGAGTCTTCCAAATAATGAATAGCAGCGAACATGATCACTTCCAAGTTGACTTATAAATAACGCTGATACGCGTACAGCACGCGTCCGTTGGGAACCCCAAGAGGAAGGTGTGATGCGTACAGTGGCAAGTTTTCTCTCAGTAAGAAACCAAGGTTTATCGAACCAGTAGGAGTCAAGAAGCACGTCGAAGGTTGATGGCGGCGGGATGTAGTGCGGCGGAACACCAGGGATTCCGGCACCAACGTGGAACCTGCACAACACAACCAAAGTACTTTGCCCCAACGAAACAGTGAGGTTGTCAATCTAACCGGCTTGTTGTAACAAAGGATTAGATGTATAGTGTGGATGATGATTGTTTGCAGAAAACAGTAGAACAAGTATTGCGATAGATTGTATTCGATGTAAAAGAATGGACCGGGGTCCACAGTTTACTAGAGGTGTCTCTCCCATAAGATAAATAGCATGTTGGGTGAACAAATTACAGTCGGGCAATTGACAAATAGAGAGAGCATAACAAAGCACATACATGATATGATAAGTATTGTGAGATTTAATTGGGCATTACGACAAAGTACATAGACCGCTATCCAGCATGCATCTATGCCTAAAAAGTCCACCTTCAGGTTATCATCCGAACCCCTTCCGGTATTAAGTTGCAAACAACAGACAATTGCATTAAGTATGGTGCGTAATGTAATCAATAACTACATCCTCGGACATAGCATCAATGTTTTATCCCTAGTGGCAACAGCACATCCACAACCTTAGAACTTTACATCACATTGTCCCGGATTTAATGGAGGCATGAACCCACTATCGAGCATAAATACTCCCTCTTGGAGTTAAGAGTAAAAACTTGGCCAGAGCCTCTACTAATAACGGAGAGCATGCAAGATCATAAACAACACATAGGTAATAGATTGATAATCAACATAACATAGTATTCTCTATATATCCATCGGATCCCGACAAACACAACATATAGAATTACGGATAGATGATCTTGATCATGTTAGGCAGCTCACAAGATCCGACAATGAAGCACATAAGGAGAAGACGACCATCTAGCTACTGCTATGGACCCATAGTCCAGGGGTGAACTACTCACTCATCACTCCGGAGGCGACCATGGCGGTGAAGAGTCCTCCGGGAGATGATTCCCCTCTCCGGCGGGGTGCCGGAGGCGATCTCCAGAATCCCCCGAGATGGGATTGGCGGCGGCGGCGTCTCTGGAAGGTTTTCCGTATCGTGGCTCTCGGTACTGGCGGTTTCGCGACGAAGGCTTTAAGTAGGCGGAAGGGCAACGCGGGGGGCCACACGAGGGCCCCACACGCCAGGGCCGCGCGGCCAAGGCATGGGACGCGCCGCCCTGTTGTGGCGGCGCCTCGTGGCCCCACTTCCTTTCCCCCTCGGTCTTCTGGAAGCTTCGTGCAAAAATAGGACCCTGGGCGTTGATTTCGTCCAATTCCGAGAATATTTCCTTACTAGGATTTCTGAAACCAAAAATAGCAGAAAACAACAATTGGCTCTTCGGCATCTCGTTAATAGGTTAGTGCCGGAAAATGCATAAATACAACATATAATGTGTATAAAACATGTAGATATCATCAATAATGTAGCATGGAACATAAGAAATTATCGATACGTCGGAGACGTATCAGCATCCCCAAGCTTAGTTCCTGCTCGTCCCGAGCAGGTAAACGATAACAAAGATAATTTACGGAGTGACATGCCATCATAACCTTGATCATACTATTGTAAGTATATGTAATGAATGCAGCGATCAAAACAATGGTAATGACATGAGTAAACAACTGAATCATAAAGCAAATACTTTTCATGAATAGCACTTCAAGACAAGCATCAATAAGTCTTGCATAAGAGTTAACTCATAAAGCAATAAATCAAAGTAAAGGTATTGAAGCAACACAAAGGAAGATGAAGTTTCAGCGGTTGCTTTCAACTTATAACATGTATATCTCATGGATATTGTCAATGTAAAGTAATATAACAAGTGCAATATGCAAGTATGTAGGAATCAATGCACAGTTCACACAAGTGTTTGCTTCTTGAGGTGGAGAGAAATAGGTGAACTGACTCAACATAAAACTAAAAGAAAGGCCCTTCGCAGAGGGAAGCATTGATTTCTATATTTGTGCTAGAGCTTTGGTTTTGAAAACAAGAAACAATTTTGTCAACGGTAGTAATAAAGCATATGTATCATGTAAATTATATCTTACAAGTTGCAAGCCTCATGCATAGTATACTAATAGTGCCCGCACCTTGTCCTAATTAGCTCGGATTACCGGGATTATCGCAATACACATGTTTTAACCAAGTGTCACAAAGGGGTACCTCTATGCCGCTCTGTACAAAGGTCTAAGGAGAAAGCTCGCATTTGGATTTCTCGCTTTTGATTATTCTCAACTTAGACATCCATACCGGGACAACATAGACAACGAGATAATGGACTCCTTTTTAATGCATAAGTATGTAGCAACAATTAATGTTCTCATATGAGATTGAGGATATATGTCCAAAGCTGAAACTTCCACCATGATCCATGGCTTTAGTTAGCGGCCCAATGTTCTTCTCTAACAATATGCATGCTCTAACCATTAAATGAGTGGTAAATCTCCCTTACTTCAGACAAGACGGGCATGCATAGCAACTCACATGATATTCAACAAAGGGTAGTTGATGGCGTCCCTAGGAACATGGTTATCGCACAACAAGCAACTTAATAAGAGATAAAGTGCATAAGTACATATTCAATACCACAATAGTTTTTAAGCTATTTGTCCCATGAGCTATATATTGCAAAGGTAAAGAATGGAAATTTTAAAGGTAGCACTCAAGCAATTTACTTTGGAATGGCGGAGAAATACCATGTAGTAGGTAGGTATGGTGGACAACGATACGTCTCCGACGTATCGATAATTTCTTATGTTCTATGCCATATTATTGATGATACCTACATGTTTTATGCACACTTTATGTCATATTCGTGCATTTTCCGGAACTAACCTATTAACAAGATGCCGAAGTGCCGGTTCTCGTTTTTCTGCTGTTTTTGGTTTCAGAAATCCTAGTAACGAAATATTCTCGGAATTGGACGAAACGAAGACCCAGGGGCCTATTTTTTCACGGAGCTTCCAGAAGACCGAAGAACACACGAAGTGGGGCCACGAGGTGGCGACACCACGTGGCGGCGCGGCCCAGGGGGGGCCGCGCCGCCCTATGGTGTGGCCCCTCGTCGGCCCCCGACTCTGCCCTTCCGCCTACTTAAAGCCTCCGTCGCGAAACCCCCGAGGCGAAAAACCACGATACGGAAAACCTTGCCGAGACGCCGCCGCCGCCGATCCCATCTCGGGGGATTACGGAGATCTCCTCGGCACCCTGCCGGAGAGGGATTCATCTCCCGGAGGACTCTACACCGCCATGGTCGCCTCCGGAGTGATGAGTGAGTAGTTCATCCCTGGACTATGGGTCCATAGCAGTAGCTAGATGGTTGTCTTCTCCTCATTGTGCTTCATTGTTGGATCTTGTGAGCTGCCTAACATGATCAAGATCATCTATCTGTAATACTCTATGTTGTGTTTGTCGGGATCCGATGGATAGAGAATACCATGTCATGTTAATTATCAAGTTATTACATATGTGTTGTTTATGATCTTGCATGCTCTCCGTTTCTAGTAGAGGCTCTGGCCAAGTTTTTACTTTTAACTCCAAGAGGGAGTATTTGTGCTCGATAGTGGGTTCATGCCTGCATTGACACCTGGGGGAGTGACAGAAACCACTAAGGTTGTGTTGTGCTGTTGCCACTAGGGATAAAACATTGGCGCTATGTCCGAGGATGTAGTTGTTGATTACATTACGCACCATACTTAATGCAATTGTCTGTTGTTAGCAACTTAATACCTGGAAGGGGTTCGGACGATAACCTCGAAGGTGGACTTTTTAGGCATAGATGCAGTTGGATGGCGGTCTATGTACTTTGTCGTAATGCCCAATTAAATCTCACTATACTTATCATGTCATGTATGTGCATTGTTATGCCCTCTCTATTTGTCAATTGCCCGACCGTAATTTGTTCACCCAACATGCTTTTATCTTATGGGAGAGACACCTCTAGTGAACTTGTGGACCCGGTCCATTCTTTAATACTGAAATACAAATCTGCTGCAATACTTGTTTTTACTATTTTCTCTGCAAACAATCATCTTCCACACAATACGGTTAATCCTTTGTTACAGCAAGCCGGTGAGATTGACAACCTCAGCTGTTTCGTTGGGGCAAAGTACTTTGGTTGTGTTGTGCAGGTTCCACGTTGGCGCCGGAATCTCGGTGTTGCGCCGCACTACATCCCGCCGCCATCAACCTTCAACGTGCTACTTGGCTCCTCCTGGTTCGATAAACCTTGGTTTCTTTCGAGGGAAAACTTGCCGCTTGTGCGCATCATACCTTCCTCTTGGGGTTGCCCAACGAACGTGTGAAATACACGCCATCAAGCTCTTTTTACGGCGCCGTTGCCGGGGAGATCAAGACACGCTGCAAGGGAGTCTCCACTTCTCAATCTATCTACTTTGTTTTTGTCTTGCTTTATTTTATTTACTACTTTGTTTGCTGCATTATATCAAAACACAAAAAAATTAGTTGCTAGCTTTACTTTATTTCTTGTCTTGTTTGCTATATCAAAAACACAAAAAAATTAGTTTACTTGCATTTACTTTACATCCTTGCATTTAGTCCATGAATCAATACTATTCTTAGGCAGAGATAGCAACCAATCTTTAGCTCTTCCTCTTAATGAGAAAGGGAACAATTTTAATTTTATAATATCACCATCTACATCTTTATATTTTTGCATTTCACATAGTTCAACAAAATTATTGAGATGGGCAGCAGCGATCATCGAACTAACACTGTAAAATTGCTCTCGCATAACAAGATTAAGTAAAGCAGGTTTAATTTCAAAGAATTCTGCGCAGTAGCAAGTGGAGCAATAGGTGTGCATAGGAAATCATTATTATTTGTGCTAGTGAAGTCACACAACTTAGTATTTTCAGGGTTGGCCATTTTAGCAAGTAGTAAATAAAATAAACTAGATAAAGTAAATGCAAGTAAACTAATTTTTTTGTGTTTTTGATATAGCAAACAAGACAAGAAATAAAGTAAAGCTAGCAACTAATTTTTTTGTGTTTTGATATAATGCAGCAAACAAAGTAGTAAATAAAATAAAGCAAGACAAAAACAAAGTAGATAGATTGAGAAGTGGAGACTCCCTTGCAAGACGTGTCTTGATCTCCACCCGGCAACGGCGCCGTAAAAAGAGCTTGATGGCGTGTATTTCACACGTTCGTTGGGCAACCCCAAGAGGAAGGTATGATGCGCACAAGAGCAAAGTTTTCCCTCGTAAAGAAACCAAGGTTTATCGAACCAGGAGGAGCCAAGTAGCACGTTGAAGGTTGATGGCGGCGGGATGTAGTGCGGCGCAACACCGCAGATTCCGGCGCCAACGTGAACCCGCACAACACAACCAAAGTACTTTGCCCCAACGAAACAGCTGAGGTTGTCAATCTCACCGGCTTGCCGTAACAAAGGATTAACCGTATTGTGTGGAAGATGATTGTTTGCAGAGAAAATAGTAAAAACAAGTATTGCAGCAGATTTGTATTTCAGTATTAAAGAATGGACCGGGTCCACAAGCTCACTAGAGGTGTCTCTCCCATAAGATAAAAGCATGTTGGGTGAACAAATTACGTCGGGCAATTGACAAATAGAGAGGGCATAACAATGCACATACATGACATGATAAGTATAGTGAGATTTAATTGGGCATTACGACAAAGTACATAGACCGCCATCCAACCGCATCTATGCCTAAAAAGTCCACCTTCAGGTTATCATCCGAACCCTTCCAAGCATTAAGTTGCTAACAACAGACAATTGCATTAAGTATGGTGCGTAATGTAATCAACAACTACATCCTCGGACATAGCGCCAATGTTTTATCCCTAGTGGCAACAACGACAACACAACCTTAGTGGTTTCTCGTCACTCCCCAGTGTGTCAATGCAGGCATGAACCCACTATCGAGCACAAATACTCCCTCTTGGAGTTAAAAGTAAAAACTTGGCCGTAGCCTCTACTAGAAACGGAGAGCATGCAAGATCATAAACAACACATATGTAATAACTTGATAATTAACATGACATGGTATTCTCTATCCATCTGGATCCCGACAAACACAACATAGAGTATTACAGATAGATGATCTTGATCATGTTAGGCAGCTCACAAGATCCAACAATGAAGCACAATGAGGAGAAGACAACCATCTAGCTACTGCTATGGACCCATAGTCCAGGGGTGAACTACTCACTCATCACTCCGGAGGCGACCATGGCGGTGTAGAGTCCTCCGGGAGATGAATCCCCTCTCCGGCAGGGTGCCGAGGAGATCTCCGTAATCCCCCGAGATGGGATCGGCGGCGGCGGCGTCTCGCGAAGGTTTTCCGTATCGTGGTTTTTTCGCCTCGGGGTTTCGCGACGGAGGCTTTAAGTAGGCGGAAGGGCAGCAGTCGGGGCCGACGAGGGGGCCACACCAGAGGCGGCGCGGCCCCCTCGGGGCCGCGCCGCCACGTGGTGTCGCCACCTCGTGGCCCCACTTCGTGTGTTCTTCGGTCTTCTCGAAGCTCCGTGAAAAATAGGCCCCCGGGTCTTCGTTTCGTCCAATTCCGAGAATATTTCGTTACTAGGATTTCTGAAACCAAAAACAGCAGTAAAACAGGAACCGGCACTTCGACATCTTGTTAATAGGTTAGTTCCGAAAATGCACGAATATGACATAAAGTGTGCATAAAACATGTAGGTATCATCAATAATATGGCATAGAACATAAGAAATTATCGATACGTCTGAGACGTATCGTTGTCCACCATACCTACCTACTACATGGTATTTCTCCGCCATTCCAAAGTAAATTGCTTGAGTGCTACCTTTAAAATTTCCATTCTTTACCTTTGCAATATATAGCTCATGGGACAAATAGCTTAAAAACTATTGTGGTATTGAATATGTACTTATGCACTTTATCTCTTATTAAGTTGCTTGTTGTGCGATAACCATGTTCCTAGGGACGCCATCAACTACCCTTTGTTGAATATCATGTGAGTTGCTATGCATGCCCGTCTTGTCTGAAGTAAGGGAGATTTACCACTCATTTAATGGTTAGAGCATGCATATTGTTAGAGAAGAACATTGGGCCGCTAACTAAAGCCATGGATCATGGTGGAAGTTTCAGTTTTGGACATATATCCTCAATCTCATATGAGAACATTAATTGTTGCTACATACTTATGCATTAAAAAGGAGTCCATTATCTGTTGTCTATGTTGTCCCGGTATGGATGTCTAAGTTGAGAATAATCAAAAGCGAGAAATCCAAATGCGAGCTTTCTCCTTAGACCTTTGTACAAGCGGCATAGAGGTACCCCTTTGTGACACTTGGTTAAAACATGTGTATTGCGATAATCCCGGTAATCCGAGCTAATTAGGACAAGGTGCGGGCACTATTAGTATACTATGCATGAGGCTTGCAACTTGTAAGATATAATTTACATGATACATATGCTTTATTACTACCGTTGACAAAATTGTTTCTTGTTTTCAAAACCAAAGCTCTAGCACAAATATAGAAATCAATGCTTCCCTCTCGCGAAGGGCCTTTCTTTTAGTTTTATGTTGAGTCAGCTTCACCTATTTCTCTCCACCTCAAGAAGCAAACACTTGTGTGAACTCGTGCATTGATTCCTACATACTTGCATATTGCACTTGTTATATTACTTTACATTGACAATATCCATGAGATATACATGTTATAAGTTGAAAGCAACCGCTGAAACTTCATCTTCCTTTGTGTTGCTTCAATACCTTTACTTTGATTTATTGCTTTATGAGTTAACTCTTATGCAAGACTTATTGATGCTTGTCTTGAAGTGCTATTCATGAAAAGTATTTGCTTTATGATTCAGCTTGTTTACTCATGTCATTACCATTGTTTTGATCGCTGCATTCATTACATATACTTACAATAGTATGATCAAGGTTATGATGGCATGTCACTCCGTAAATTATCTTTGTTATCGTTTACCTGCTCGGGACGAGCAGGAACTAAGCTTGGGGATGCTGATACGTCTCCGACGTATCGATAATTTCTTATGTTCCATGCTACATTATTGATGATATCTACATGTTTTATACACATTATATGTTGTATTTATGCATTTTCCAGCACTAACCTATTAACGAGATGCCGAAGAGCCAGTTGTTGTTTTCTGCTGTTTTTGGTTTCAGTAAATCCTAGTAAGGAAATATTCTCTGAATTGGACGAAATCAACGCCTGTGGTCCTATTTTTGCACGAAGCTTCCGTAAGACCGAGGGGGAAAGGAAGTGGGGCCACGAGGCGCCGCCACAACACAGGGCGGCGCGTCCCATGCCTTGGCCGCGCGGCCCTGGCGTGTGGGGCCCTCGTGTGGCCCCCCGCGTTGCCCTTCCGCCTACTTAAAGCCTTCGTCGCGAAACCGCCAGTACCGAGAGCCACGATACGGAAAACCTTCCGAGACGCCGCCGCCGCCAATCCCATCTCGGGGGATTCAGGAGATCGCCTCCGGCACCCCGCCGGAGAGGGGAATCATCTCCCGGAGGACTCTTCACCGCCATGGTCGCCTCCGGAGTGATGAGTGAGTAGTTCACCCCTGGACTATGGGTCCATAGCAGTAGCTAGATGGTCGTCTTCTCCTTATGTGCTTCATTGTCTGGATCTTGTGAGCTGCCTAACATGATCAAGATCATCTATCCGTAATTCTATATGTTGTGTTTGTCTGGATCCGATGGATATATAGAGAATACTATGTTATGTTGATTATCAATCTATTACCTATGTGTTGTTTATGATCTTGCATGCTCTCCGTTATTAGTAGAGGCTCTGGCCAAGTTTTTACTCTTAACTCCAAGAGGGAGTATTTATGCTCGATAGTGGGTTCATGCCTCCATTAAATCTGGGACAAGGATGTAAAGTTCTAAGGTTGTGGATGTGCCGTTGCCACTAGGGATAAAACATTGATGCTATGTCCGAGGATGTAGTTATTGATTACATTACGCACCATACTTAATGCAATTGTCTCGTTGTTTGCAACTTAATACCGGAAGGGGTTCGGATGATAACCCGAAGGTGGACTTTTTAGGCATAGATGCATGCCGGATAGCGGTCTATGTACTTTGTCGTAATGCCCAATTAAATCTCACAATACTTATCATATCATGTATGTGCTTTGTTATGCCTCTCTATTTGTCAATTGCCCGACCGTAATTTGTTCACCCAACATGCTATTTATCTTATGGGAGAGACACCTCTAGTAAACCGTGGACCCCGGTCCATTCTTTTACATCGAATACAATCTATCGCAATACTTGTTCTAATCGTTTTCTCGCAAACAATCATCATCCACACTATACATCTAATCCTTTGTTACAACAAGCCGGTTAGATTGACAACCTCACTCGTTTCGTTGGGGCAAAGTACTTTGGTTGTGTTGTGCAAGTTCCACGTTGGTGCCGGAATCCCTGGTGTTCCGCCGCACTACATCCCGCCGCCATCAACCTTCGACGTGCTTCTTGACTCCTACTCGGTTCGATAAACCTTGGTTTCTTACCGAGAGAAAACTTGCCACCGTACGCATCACACCTTCCTCTTGGGGTTCCCAACGGACGCGTGCCGTACGCGTATCGCGTTATTTATAAGTCAACTTGGAAGTGATCATGTTCGCTGCTATTCATTATTTGGAAGACTCGAGATGAAAGAGTCCCCATATTTCCGTACACTACAAGAAGAGGTACAACTTTAAATACCTCTGCTTCTCTTGATTCGCCGTCTGTGATGAGTAAGCTTCTTACTCCACCTTATGTTGATCATGCTACTACTTCTGCTGAATCTGAAAATTCTCATGATGATTTGGATGGTGCCTCTACTGTGTTTGATGAAAGTGGTTCGTTAGGTCCTTTCCTAGACACCACAATTGCTAGGGCTAAGCAAATCGAAAATGAAAGAAGTACTTTTTCGCCCTCCGGTTCACCCGAGCCCGGGAGAGCATGCTAGTGACGATTTTGATGAAGCTTATATTGAGCTTGATGATGATTTAATTGATGAATGTCACCCCGCTATTAATGCAAGCGCTGCTAAAAGCTTACTTGCAAGGCGCGCTATTAAATATACACCGCCTATTGATCCTACTTTTGCCACATCTCCCATAGACATTAGGGATAAGGATTATGATTTCTCTCTAGATTTATCTTATATATCAATTGTTGAGAAAGAGCCTTTTTGTGGTACTGAAAATGAAAGTGCTAAGCATATGAATGAGCTCAGTGCTCTGAATAATGTTTTTGCTGATGATAATAAAATGCGCACCTACTTTATTACTAAGATTTTCCCTTTTACTTTGAAAGGTGCCGTGAAAGCTTGGTATGATAGTTTATTGCCTGGGTCTTTTAAATGTCCTAAGGATTTAGTTGCAGCTTTCTTTCAGAAATATTTCCCCGCTAGTGTTCAACATGCCGCTTTGCAAAATATTACCGACTTTGTGCAGGAGAAAGAAGAAATATTGCCTCGTCGCATGGGCAAGGTTTTGCTCATTAATTAGAGGAGTAATGAATTGTCCTTTTGCTAAAAATGAATTACTTGATATATTCTATAATGGATTAACCGATGAATCTAGGACATACCTTGATAGTTGTGCTGGTTGTGTTTTCGGGAAAAAGAACTCCTACTGAAGCCGAAGAATTAATGGCTAAAATAAGCAATAATTATGATGATTGGCATATTCCTGACTCTACACCAACCCCGAAGAAAAGAGGGATGATTGAATTAAATGATGAAGTGATGAAGGAAGCCAAGAAATCTCTCAAGGAGAAGGGTATTAAATCCGAAGTTGTGAAGAACCTCCCTCCTATTGAAGAATTATGTAAGCCAATTCCTCCTAACGTTGTCGAAGTACATGCTCTTCCATTCGATAGCGCGGAGACGTTCCTTATGGTAAGACTCCCGACCAATGCTTAGATGAGTTTGATAATTATTTTATTAACCAAGATAACTTTAATAAGAGAGTTGAGAGACATTTAAAGGAAAATTCTAGAGCTATTAGTAATTTACATGATATTGTGGAGCGAACCTCCAATGATGTGAAGATGCTTGTTAAGCATTTCTAAATGTTTCAAACACAAATAGATCAGCTCACCAAAGTGCAAAATGATTTGTTAGTGAATGCTTCTTAAGAGAAGCATGCTTATGAGATTAGAACTAGAGGTGGTGCTACTACCCAGGATCCTTTATATCCTGAGGGTCACCCCAAGAGAGTCGAGCAAGATTCTCAGCGCACTGATGATACTAGGATTAAATCTAAGAAAAATAAGAAGAATGAAAATAGAACACCTGTAGAATCTTCTGATCCCGCTGTAGATCCTAATAGTATATCTATTTCCGATGCCGAAACTGAAAGTGGCAATGAGAAAAGTGAGGCTTCCGATAAGAAAGAAGTAGAAGAAGCTAAGGTTGCACCAGAAAAGCAACCTAAAAATGTGAAGGACACTAAGGAAGATTTCATTGCCAACAAACATGGCAAAGAAAGAGAACCTTGGGTGCAAAACCAATGCCTTGGAAGAGGAACACTTTAACCGGTTTTGTGAATGGATGAAACCTATGTACTAGCAATTTCCTTTGACCGATGCTATTAAATTGCCTCCTTATTCAAAGTATATGAAGGATATTGTTTCTAACAAAAGGAAAATTCCTACTGAGGAAATTTCTACTATGCTTGCTAATTATTCCTTCAATGGCAAAGTTCCAAAGAAGCTCGGAGATCCAGCTATACCTACAATTACTTGCTCTATTAAAAATAGTTATGTTAAGACTCGCTCTATGTGATTTAGGAGCCGGAGTTAGTGTCATGCATTTTTCTCTTTATAGAAGAGTTGATTTAGAAAAGTTGATACCTACTGATATATCTTTGCAAATGGCTGATAAGTTCACTACTGTTCTTGTTGGTATATGTGAGGATGTTCCTGCTCAAGTTGCTCATAATTGTTTAATTTTAACCGACTTTGTTGTGCTAGAAATGCCCGAGGATGAAAATATGTCTATTATTCTTGGGAGACCTTTTCTTAATACTCGTAGGGGCTGTTATTGATTGAAATCAAGGCAAGGTTACTTTTAATGTTAATGACAAGGAGCATACCGTCTATTTTTCGAAGAAGATTAATGGGGCATATTGCCTAAATTCTATTATCAATATTGAGACCATTCAAATTGGTCAAATACATGTGCCTATGTCAAAGCCTCATAAGGAGTGTGATATTATTATGATTGGAGATATTCCTATTCAAATTGAGGTAACTTGATTATTTTGTGAAAATGCAAGGTTTTACTTCATATAAAATTATTTTTGATGTCAAGACCCGATCAACCTTGCCACCAAAGTGATTTTGATGAATGAAACAATGCTTCCATAAGTGCCATTACTCGTTTACTTTTCATATTGGAATGTTTTAGAGCTACTCGGAAGTTTTATTTGGTTTGGTCTTTCATCGTTGTTTAAATTTTTCCCGCGCTGAATCTTTTGTTTTAAAATCCTGGAATTTGGTCAAAAATGAAGTTTCTCGAAAAATTCCGTAAAAGTTTACCAAAAAAATTATTCATGAAATGAGGAGGTTGGGACCCGAGGCTGCTCGGGGGCCCCTAGGCCGGCCATAGATGGGCCAGTACGTGGGCACCCCCCGGCCGCGCTCGCTATGCGTATGGGGCCCTCCCCGGCCCCACTCACTCATCCCTTCCACTCATTCCAGTCTCTCTCCCGGAAAAATCCTACCAGCTCGTTCTCACTCGCGTTTCGCCCGAGAGCTCAGGATTTCTCGATCTCCTCGCTCGGCCCAGCATTCCTGTCTAAAATTTGGCGCATTTTCTCTCCGGTATGTGACTCCTCCGCTCATCCAAGTAGAATTTTGTTTGGTGGAGTATATCTTGAGTATTTTTCCATCTTAGGTGACAAGGTTATGTGAGCTTGCATGCTTGATTTATGCTCTTAGAAGTAGTTTTGATGCATGTTTAGCCTTCCTACTTGTTGTTTTAGTGTTCTACCTTATTTGTTTGTCTCGAAATTAATTTTTATATTGTGGGCTTCAAATTTCAGAAAAGAGAATGAATCAAAGCACAACTTTGGTGAGTTCTTTGAGGGGGAACCAAGGAGGTCATCGAGACCTTCGAGGTCTTCCACTCGAATGAGGAGATCCTACAATGAAGATGACATCGCGCCGTACATCTAAGTGACATGGATTTTGGTGATGCAAATGCATGCACATATCCTTGCTATGATTTCTTGAATGATGTAGGGATTCGTGGAGATTTCCTACACCTTGTTGATAAAGCTGGACTAACCTCTTGTATGAGGAATGAAGTCCATCAATATGCATTGCTCACCAAGATTTTCACTAAGAGATTCAAGCTCAAATCTAGAGAATATGGTTCTACTGTGTCCTTTAAAATATATAATAGACCTATTGTCATGCTCTTGACAGAATTTTGCAGACATTTTAGGTCTTGGTGCGTTTGGTGCGATCAAGAAGATTTTAAACGAGTCAAGCTGAACTTGCATAAGTCTACAGGGAAGTTACCGGTGACGACACTCGCAGCTCCCAGCGAGGCACGACCCGGAACCGCAGGAGTATCAGGAGGCACCCCCTGTCGACTACACGGTGTATTATCCTGGTGCATCCTCGAGTTCTCATCCGGAAGATGGTGCTACCTCAGAGTATATCCCAGCACCTACTACATCATGGGACCCTTGGTACTTAGCCTCACTTAGGACAAAAGCCTAATCTTGGGGGGAGGTACGCCGGCATCACACATTCATGCATATTACAATTGCCGATCATTTGTATATACTTGTTTCGCTTCTTTTGGTTGTTTCTCTTTCGTTTATTTTTATTTCAGCAGGTTCTTATTTTAATTTTTGAAGGTTGTTACTACTGTAGTAACCTCTACTTTCACTTTTTTTTTATTTCATTTGTGTGCCGATGGTTGCCTCTAATATGAGGAAGATGATTTTTGGGGAACTGCTGTCTAAAAAAACAGATTCTGGACTGATACTGGAAAAATTCCTAAAAACAGCCAGAAGATTATTTTGAGCTGCCAATTTTTTTTCATGCTCCCCAGGTTATTATCTAACTTTCATTAGTTGAGCACTTTTCGAGTTGATCAGCAGAAGATTTTCTAAAAAAAATCATTACTGCATCATGTTGTCAAGTTTTGGCAGATTTCTGCCAGTTTGCTTTTGTGTGACTCTTTTAGTTTTCTTTCTCATGTTTTTGCTTTGTTTCTTTTCTAAAACACAAAAAGATCAAAAATATTTTTGCTGTTTCTCTTTATCATTTGTTTATTTGGTTTCTTGTTCCTATTTTGCTTTATTTACTATCGTTGGTTTGCTATGAGAAAATCTAAAAAGATTTTACTTTCGTTCGGTGACTCTAATATCGAAAATCCAAAAATATTTGTTATTCTTCTTTTGTTTTGTATAGATTGATGCAGGGTTCAGTGGTCTCTCAAGGCTATATTGGAGCATGGTTTTCATTGTATATCATTCGAGCCACACAACTATAGCAATAATGACGATCTACGACAATCTACTTGTGGTGAGAGGTCTGGTATGAACTCTATTTGTTTTCATTTTTGTACATATATCATCTATGTGAAGGTACTTAGTTTATTCATGTGGGGTGTATGTTACTCAATTATATTCAGTAGTACCGCTCCCTCACGACTGGTTTCAATTTACATTTGGTGGGTAACATTTTACATTCGCGTTTGCTTGCATTTCTCTTTTCATATAGCGGTATTGACATTGTGGTATCCTCCTCTCGATCGTTTCATTTGAATCAACTTGGCACGTGCTCACGCATGCATATGACTGAACAATAGTCAATTAAGCCTTGATGATTTATTTTGCCTCGGAGTTCTTGCATTGCTTTTATGCCGTTTTTAATCGCGTTTTGTCGCAAGCATGATTATGACCGCCAATGCATTTTTGATTACTGAGCGGAGTTACTGCTCGTGCATCCAAGTACTAAACCAAAGCATGCCAAATGAGTCCACCATATCTACCTACACGTGGTATTTCATCGCCACTCCAAGCAAATTTGCATGTGCTACCTTTAAAACCTTCAAACAAATCCTCGTTTTGTGACACTCGTTTTTAGCTCCCGAGGATGTGAGAGTTATTATTG
Source organism: Lolium rigidum (assembly GCF_022539505.1). Lineage (NCBI taxonomy): Eukaryota > Viridiplantae > Streptophyta > Magnoliopsida > Poales > Poaceae > Lolium > Lolium rigidum. Next base: position 362,297,575 of record NC_061514.1, read on the forward strand.
TCATCTTCCATGCTTTACTAAGTACCACAAGACTCGTGAGCTTCATCTCGCTTGTCAATAAAAAATGATAGATCTAAAAAGAAGAAGAGCTGGTTTGACCATAACTTCCAAAAGGGGAAGAAAATAGGAAATTATAAGAAAGTGGCACTCCTCCATGGTATGTGATTGTTGGTCGGCACCCGAGGATTCGGCTAGCCATGGTATGTGTAAGCAACGGATGGGAGGAGTGTCACAGTTTTATAAATAGCATAGATGAAAAGAGGCTTCCCCAAATATTTCGGAACCGCTCTCAAACTTGTTTAGTATGGAAGATGACAAAAATCCTTTTAACGATTCGTTGACAAAAGCAACCACCACTCAAAAAGCAATTTTACCTCAGCTTTACAAATGAAAAGCTCTAGCACATGTTTAATCTCTTCTTTCCTTTGCAAAGGACCATTCAACCACCGCAATGTTGAGTCACCATTCTCTCTTTTAAAGCACTTTCCTAGAAGCATTGGCAGTCATTCTTAGTGTAATGTGCTTGTCCCAAGACAAGATTATTTATTGCATATTTGTGATGCTTGCTTCTTTCGATATCTTTACTTCTAGTCTTCTTTTGGACTTCAGAAGTGCCCTGTGCATTTATTTTTTTGCTTCCAAATAGGGGCAAGCGAGATCACTTTGTCTTACTTCATTATGACTATTGCAATCTTGCAAGTGTTTATGTTTCATGTTGCTTATCATTGCTATTGGTATCCATTCATGGTTTGCATTACTGCTGATTATGTTGTTTCACATGCTCCTTATTTATGAATTAGCTAAGTATTTGATCATCCATGAGAATATATACATCTTATGGAACAAATAGGTTCGTGAAAGTCTTTTATTGCACTCAGTTGTCACTGAATTGCTTGAGGACAAGCAATAAGCTAAGCTTGGGGGGAGTTGATACGTCCAAAATGTATCTACTTTCCCGAACCTTTTTGTTATTATTTGCCCTCAAACTTGTGTGTTTTGAATGCAACTAACGCGGACTAACGCTGTTTTCAGCAGAATTGCCCTGGTGTCTTGTTTTTGTGCGTAAAATCAACTTTCGGGAAAAATCCCAGTAAATATACTCAAATGCCTTATTTCCCGGGAACTCACGGAGCGAGAAGATGAAGAGCAGGGGGGCCCGGAGCTGGGAGTACATGGCCCAGGCGCGGCCCAGGCCTGGCCGCGCCTGGGGGTGTATTCCCGACCCCTTTGTCGTTTCGGCCTCCGCTTTCGTATATAAGATCCTCGTCACAAGAAAACCCTAGGGGGTTCGAAGTTATTCCAGAGAAAAGTCCGTAGCGCCGCCGTCTCGCGAAACCCTATTTCCGGAGGCGTGAACTCCGTTCCGGCACCCCGCCGGACGGGGAATTGGAGGAGATCATCGCCAGCCGCCATCATAGACGCCTCTCCATCAACCATCCATGATTCTCCAATCCATGTGTGAGTAGTTCCCTTGCTGTAGGCTGAAGGGGATGGTCGGGATTGGATGAGTTCGTTCATGTAATAGCATTAGAATTGTTCGGGGCATAGTGCCTAGTATCCGTTGTGAGTATTTTATGCATTGTTGCAACTTGTTATACTTAATTCTTGTCACTTTGGGCCCGAGTGCCATGATCTCAGATCTGAACATATTGTGTTTTCATGATGATGCTTTATATATTGTTCTTGATCATATCTGCAAGTTGTATACACATGTCATTGGCCGGAACCCGAGGCCCCGAAGTGACAATAATCGGCACAATCGTAGGGGATGGCTTTGATGTGAGGATCACGTGTGTTCATGGAGTGTTAATGCTTTGCTCCGGTACTCTATTAAAAGGAGTACCTTAATTACTAGTAGTTTCCCTCGAGGCCCCGCTGCAACGGGCTGGTTGGACAAAAGATGTCGCGCAAGTTTCTCATTGCGAGCACGCGCGACTAAATAGGAACACACGCCTATGGTCATTTTATTCTTGGATACTTGTATCACTTTATCTGCAAATGCCCATGTTAGCTATTATATGAGTCGTCTCATTCATACAACTCCCGGTTATCCATCCCCGTGCCTGCGTATTTTAATCCTGCTCGTTTACCGCATCCACCACTCGTCGCTGTTTTTACTTTATTTCCGCTGTTACTTTATTACTGCCACTGCTACAAAACTGTTGCTACTGATAAACCTCTGCGAGCTAGTCTATTTCCAGTTTCAGCTGAATTGACAACTCAATTGTCAAGGCTTATATTTATTTTTTGGCTCCCCTTGTGTCGAAGATCGTTGCGTTCCCTATACTTGTGGGTCATCGATATCGCAGCATTGTTGGTGGCTTGCGATACTCGACGATCACGCGACCGGATTTGTCCTTTGTTGTCAATAGGGTGTGCCAAGCATCTTCATGCCCCTACCGATATGCACTCGGACTGCGGTAAAACGCATCTTGCGTTATGTGCGCCTCACTCGTGACTTTTGGTCTTCACATGCATTCCGAGTTCATCATGAGTTCTTTCGGCCTTCTCTCGATGCTGACCGGGCTGGTTGTCCGGACGACAGTGCGATCTAGAGGGGGGATATGATGTGTTCTTGGGTCCGAATTTGATCGCCTCGGAGAGCACGTAAGCAAGCCACTGTCTCCCGCAGCTATACAGAAGCTAAGTACAAGGCTATTGCTGATGAAACTGCTGAGCTTATATGGATTGAGTCTCTTCTTCAGGAGTTGGGTGTTTCCCAACCTCATCCATTGGTCCTATGGTGTGACAACATCGGTGCCACGTTTCTATCGTCGAATCCGGTGTTCCATGCACGGACCAAGCACATAGAGATTGACTATCATTTTGTGAGGGAACGCGTCGCGAAGAAGCTACTACAAATCAAGTTCATCTCTTCGAAGGATCAACTTGCAGACATCTTCACCAAGCCACTGCCTTTTCCTATGTTTGAGGTATGTAGGCGCAATCTCAACCTTCTTGACACATCAAGAGTGAGTTGAGATTGAGGGAGAGAGTTAGACTTTGTATAGCTTTTGTGAGTTTGAGCCCAAGTTGGTGGCAGGTCACTATGGAGTTGCAAGAGGTGGGAAGTTTAGTCCCACATGGAAAGTTGGGAGGAAGTTAGACCACCTTATAAGGTGGGTTGTTCCACCACTAGTAAGTGAGTAAGAATAGGAGTGGTTCACGCGCGCTTCTCCTCCTCCTCGCTCGCTCGTCTCGACACGACACGACACGTCACGACACGCGCCGCGCTCATGGTGAGTGGATTGAGCCTCGAGCCGAGACTTTCCTTACTTTTTACAGCTCAGGAAAACGAATAGAGTCCTAGACGGACGCGTCGCAGTTAGTTGGTTCGGGTCGCTCCCGGACCGTGGGCTATCTGAACCGACTCGAAACATGCGCGCGACATGGGTGTGCCCCACGTTGCCTAGGGTTTCCTGAGCCTATATAATCTCTTGCCCGGCTACCGCAGAAATACATCTAATACACGAGTTAGGGTTTTCCCACATCTCTCTGCTTGCGCCGCCATCGTAGCCTACTCCATCCCGCGCACCGACGTGCATCGGCGAACGGGATAGTAGGTCTCCGGAACCGCTCGTCCTTGCGATCCTATACAGGAGAGGGTGAATTAGGTTTTTGGGAAGCGCTCTGCGCGACTGCTTAAGCTCTTCATCACGGGTCGTCTTCCGTCCAAGTCTCGGCGTGCTGCCTACCGTCGTCTTCAACGCCGTCTACTTCGACCCGTCGTCCCCTGTCGTCAACAACGTTGTCATCAACAACATTACCGCTGCGACATCATCTCGCTACACCTTCCACCGCCACCTCCACCGGATCGCACGTACGATGATCTCGTTTAGCGGTGGATGCTTTACTCGTCATACGGCCGCTGCTACTCATGTTGATTAATGCATCTAGTATGTTCGAGTTTCACATGTTAGTAGTTGCTGTCATCATGTATTTTATTCTGGAATTAATCATGGAAATTGTGCCTAATTATCCAACAATCCAAAAACCTAATTGTAGGCAATTTCCTGTGTTAACTATGGCTGGTTTTGCCGATGCACCGAGGCCGGATAAGTTTACCGGTGTGCACTTTAAGAGGTGGCGCATTAAGGCCACGCTCCGGCTTACTCATCCGAAAGTATTCCAAGTTAGTAATGGCTTACCCGAAGGAACTACATCTGAACAAGATCGAACAAGTTCAAGGAAGACAATACTCTCTTCGTCGGATGCGTTCGAGTATTCTTGTCGATCGTCTATGTGATGTGTACATGCACATAGTAGACGGTAAAGAGCTCTGGGATGCATTGAATGCTAAATTCGGTGCGCATGAAGAACCGTACATCATGGAGAGCTTCTATGACATAAGGATGGTGAACAACCGTTCTATAGTCGAACAAGCTCATGAGATACAGTGCATTGCAAAAGAGCTTGAACTCCTTAAGTGTGCCTTACATGACAATTTTGTGGCTGGATACATCATCGCTAAGTTGCCCCCTTCATGGAGGAACTTTGCCACAACTCTCAAACACGGGACAGGAGATATCAGTTGAAAATCTGATAGCGTCTCTTGATGTTGAGGAGAAAGCTCGGGCTAAGGATACTACCGAGAAAGAAGAGGGTCGGTCTAGCGCCAACATGGTGCGTAAGAAACCCTACAAAGCAAGAATAAAGGGAATAACAAGCCCTCCTTCAATAAGCCTATGAAGACTACAACCTTCAAGAAGAAGAAGATGATAAACAAAGCAGATCTGAGCTGCTTTACTCGTGGAGAGACCGGCCACTTTTCTAAGGACTGTCCCGCAGAGGGCGGACCGCAAGAAAAAGGCAAGGCAAGTTAACACGGTGACCGCTAGCAATGCTGATGGGTACGGTAATTTCTTTATCGTTCTTTTGGTATTTCAATCTCCATGTTGGTGGATTGATACAGAGTGCTAATGTTCATGTGTGTGCTGACATCTCCATGTTCACTTCTTACCAGGTCGTCTGGGATTCTTCCGTCTTGATGGGGAATGGGTCACATGCTTCTGTTCATGGTGTTGGCACAGTAGATCTGAAGTTCACTTCAGGGAAGATCGTGCAGCTGAGGAACGTGCAGCATGTCTCTACTATGAACAAGAATCTCGTTAGCGGCTCCCTTCTATGCAGAGATGGGTTTAAGGTTGTTTTAAAGTCAAATAAAGTAGTTGTTTCCAAGTTTGGACAATTTATTGGTAAAGGCTATGAGTGCGGAGGCTTGTTCCGCTTTTCGCTTCCTGATTTCGGTAATAAGTCTGTGAACCATATTTGTGGCAATGTTAGTGATGATACCAAGTGTTTGGCATTCTCATTTATGTCACATTAATTTTGGTTTAATGTGTCGGCTATCCGAGCTTTGAGTTTAATTCCGAATTTCACCATTGCCAAAGGTTCTAAGTGCCATAGTTGTGTGCAATCAAAGCAACCTAGGAAGCCTCACAAGGCGGCCGAGGAGAGAAACTTGGCACCTCTAGAACTCATACATTCCGATCTATGCGAGATGAATGGTGTGTTGACAAAAGGTGGAAAGAGATATTTCATGACATTGATTGATGATGCGACTAGATTTTGCTATGTTTATTTGTTGCGAACTAAAGATGAAGCTTTAGACTATTTTAAAATTTATAAGGCCGAAGTTGAAAATCAACTAGAGAGAAAGATCAAGCGTCTTAGGTTGGATCATGGTGGGGAATATTTTCCTAAGATCTTTGATGAATTCTGTGAGGAACATGGCATTATTCATGAGAGGACGCCTCCCTATTCGCCCCAATCAAACGGGGTTGCCGAGAGGAAAAACCGCACGCTGACTGACTTGGTGAATTCCATGTTAGCCACTGCTGGTTTATCAAAGGCATGGTGGGGGAGGCTTTGTTGACTTCATGTCATGTCCCGAATAGAGTTCCTAACAAGAATAAAGATAAAACCCCTTACGAGGAGTGGGCTGGGAGAAAACCATCACTTTCATATTTGCGCACATGGGGATGTTTGGCCAAAATCAATATTCCAATTATCAAGAAGCGCAAACTCGAACCAAAGACAGTGGATTGTATCTTTCTAGGTTATGCTCCACGGACTGTAGGATATAGATTTTTAGTAATTCAATCCGAGGTACCTGATATGCATGTTGATACTATTATGGAATCTTGTGATGCAACATTTTTTTGAGAATATGTTTCCTATGAAAGATATGCATATCATTGCTAGAATTTCTACTGAGATAATTCCTGAGTCTAGTCCATCTAATGAGTATTTTGAACAATCACATGAGAATATTACTGAGAAGGATGACAATGAAGCTCCTAAACGGAGCAAGAGATGGAGGATTGAAAAATCCTTTGGTGATGATTTCATTGTGTACCTTGTGGATGATACTCCCACGTCCATTGCAGAGGCATATGCATCTCCTGATGCGGATGATCGGAAAGAAGCCTGTCCATAATGAGATGGACTCGATTCTTTCTAATGGAACTTGGGAGCTATCAGAACGACTCCCATGGATGCAAGCTTGTGGGCTGCAAATGGGTGTTCAACAAGAAGCTAAGACCTGATGGTACTATTGAGAAGTACAAGGCGCGGCTTGTAGCTAAAGGCTACACACAGAGAGAAGGCGAAGATTACTTCGACACCTATTCACATGTCGCTAGACTTACCACCATTCGAGTACTACTATCCATGGCTAACTCCTATGGTCTTATCGTTCATCAAATGGACGTAAAGACAGCCTTTTCTTAATGGAGAGTTGGAAGAGGAAATTTATATGGATCAGCCTGATGGGTTTGTAGTAAAAGGTGAAGAAAGAAAGGTGTGCAAGTTGCTGAAATCTTTATATGGCTTGAAACAAGCACCTAAGCAATAGCATGAGAAGTTTGATATAACTTTAACTTCTGTAGGCTTTGTTGTCAATGAGGCTGACAAGTGCGTTCACTATCGCCATGGTGGGGGCGAAGGTGTTATACTGTGTTTGTATGTGGATGATATTCTGATATTTGGTACAAACATGAAAGTAATACACGAAGTCAAGTCTTTCTTGTCAAAGTGCTTTGATATGAAAGACCTGGGAGAAGCTTATGTGATTATGAACATCAAGCTTATTAAGAACGAGAGTGAGATTACTCTAACGCAATCCCATTATGTTGAGAAGATCTTGAGCCGGTTCGGCTATATTGATAGCAAGTATTCTCCAGCACCTTATGATCCCAGTGTGACATTACACAAGAACCGGAGCATTGCCGTAGATCAATTGAGATATTCTCAGATCGTTGGCTCACTCATATACTTAGCGAGTGCGACTAGACCTGACATCTCTTTTGTTGTTAGCAATTTGAGTAGGTTCATGTCAAACCCGGGTACTGATCATTGGCATGCACTTGATAGGGTCATGCGCTACCTATGTGGTACAATGAGTTATGGGATTCACTATTCAGGACACCCAGCTGTGCTTGAAGGATATAGTGATTCAAATTGGATCTCTGATGTAGCCGATCTCTACGCCACTAGTGGTTATGTATTTACCTTTGGAGGTGGCGCAGTGTCATGGAGATCTTGCAAGAAAACCATATTGACGAGGTCAACTATGGAAGCAGAACTTACTGCTTTGGACACAACCACTGTTGAATCAGAATGGTTGCGTGAGCTCTTGATGGACTTGTCTGTGGTTGAAAAACCTGTACCGGCAATCCTTTTGAATTGTGACAATCAAACTGTAATTGTCAAAGTGAACAATTCTAAGGATAACGCGAAGTCCTTAAGACACGTCAAAATACGTTTGAAGTCTGTCAGGAAATTGCGAAACTCCGGAGTAATAACTGTTACATATATTCAAACAGACAAAAACCCGGCAGATCCCTTTACAAAGGGAATATCACGTAATGTGATAGAAAGTGCATCGAGGGAGATGAGTTTGAGACCCGTTGATGTTACACCATAGTGGTAGCCCAACCTTTGTGATCGGAGATCCCGTGAATTAGGACCTAATTAGTGGTTTAATTGAGGAGAGTATTATGTAACCATCTCTATGTGAAGATGCACAACTCTGAATTGTTGTAAGGCAGGTTGGCAACAAGCTTTAATGTGTTTGTGTTTGCTATTTTAGCAAAGATGCTGTCCTACAGAGCATTCTTGAAATAACACACATATATTAGTTCGATTGTTAATCTCTAGTAAACTCATGAAGAGACGACGAAGTATGACGCATATGCTTCACCCGCGGGGTAGGCTACTGGCAGCCATGTACTGGTTATGACTTTGAGTGAAACCCTGTTCACGCAAAACTTGCAATTCAAGGCATAGTCCATTGTTCAAGTGTAAATGGATGTAGCTTAAGGTTCTAGGCGGAAGTTCAACTTAACAGGTCTCCGCTGAAACATTGGTATATAAACAAGCAGCGAGTATTGGTAAATCTTAAATGTGGATTTGAGATCTGGTGGGGGATTGTTGAAATATTGGACCCACACTTCGTGGCCCATACTAGATTTCAGATTTTCCTATAAATCTCAAAGCAGTGGTAGCCTTGTGAGTTTGAGCCCAAGTTGGTGGCAGCTCACTAGGGAGTTGCAAGAGGTGGGAAGTTTAGTCCCACATGGAAAGTTGGGAGGAAGTTAGACCACCTTATAAGGTGGGTTGTTCCACCACTAGTAAGTGAGTAAGAATAGGAGTGGTTCACGCGCGCTCCTCCTCCTCCTCGCTCGCTCGTCTCGACACGACACGACACGACACGACACGACACGACACGACACGACACGACACGCGCCGCGCTCGTGGTGAGTGGATTGAGCCTCGAGCCGAGACTCCTAGATGGACGCGTCACAGTTAGTCCGTTCGGGTCGCTCCCGGACCGTGGGCTATCTGTACCCGGCTCGAAACGTGCGCGCGACGTGGGCGTGCCCCACGTTGACTAAGGTTTCCTGAGCCTATATAATCTCTAGCCCGGCTACAGAAATACATCTAATACTTGCGCCGCCATCGGAGCCTACTCCATCCCGCGCGCCGACGTGCATCGACGAACGGGAGAGAAGGTCTCCGGAACCGCTCGTCCTTGCGATCCTGTACGGGAGAGGGCGAATTAGGTTTTTGGGAAGCGCTCTGCGCGACTGCTCAAGCTCTTCATCACGGGTCCTTTTCCGTCCAAGTCCGGCGGTGCTGCCTACCGTCTACTTCGACACGTCGTCCCCGTGCGTCAACAACGTTGTCATCAACAACGTTACCGCTGCCACATCATCTGCTACACCTCCACCGGATCGGTACGTGCAACATACCTCGATCTGTTTAGCGATGGATGCTTTACTGTCTGCGCTGCTACTACTCATGTTGACTAATGCATCTAGTATGTTCGAGTTTAACATGCTAGTAGTTGCTGTCATCATGTTTTATATTCTAGAATTAATCATGAAAATTATGCCTAATTATCCAACATGATTTCCTCCACCAGGATATCAACAGACTGATGTAGCGTGGATATCCAGATCACTTAAGCGGGTTTTCGTCATGTGTTTTGAGATACAGTACATGATATAAGGTATATTTGCGTTACACAACTTATCTGGAGGGTATTTTATTTTTTTCTTATTTTTTGCAAACAAGATTTTTTTTCCTTATTTCGTCACTGGGCTAATCTAGTACTGCTACATTTTAGGGCCGTCTAAACATGCATCGGCTGTCATGATTAAGTAGGATTCGGAAGATCAATCGAAAAATTGGCAAGAAAAATTTGGCAATCTACTACGTACTAGCTAGCTAGCTACGTGGAGTAAGTAAAATTGAAATCAAAAACTTGGGTCAGTGCACATCATGTCAGTGTGCTCAGGACAAGACGACACGGTGTTCTTGACTGATTTGGCGATGATTTAAATTGACATGTGACTGGTATTGCTCGAAGATGAAAAGAGTGAGACTTGGACCAGACTGTACATGCATATCCCGGTCGAAGGAGATAGTCACGTTTCGAAAGAAGAAGAAAACCAAATGCGCACGAGAAGAAACGAGCGTTCGCGCCGTGCGCGGTGCGCATGTGTCGCCTCCAGCCGAGACGGGAGCGTAGCCGTATTTCGGCAGAGTTACTGATGCACAGACGTCGCGGTTGTCCATCGCGCATCGCCGCCGTCCAGTGCGCCTCGGCGGGGACGCGTGGGGTGCCACCTCGATGTACGGCCGCCGCAGCCGTCGTTGTCGCATCACCAATCATTGATCATTGACTTCTGCCGCCGCAGGTCGGACATGATGAACGCCATGGATCGATGTTGCCTCCATGCGTCGTACCGCTCCTCACGGTAGCCATCTTTTTCTTTGGGTGCAGAGCTTACGTCCAGATATGCACTTGGTCGTCCAGGTGGATCGAGGTTATTCGAAGGGCGTCCCAGATGGTTATTGGACGCGTCAGACACAACAATTTACGCCTAGCCACGCATCCCAAATTATTTCTGTCCAACGCGATCCAATAGCGTGTGCGAGGTTGTTTCGACTTACGGGAGGCGTTGTGGGCACGTGTCGCGGCCGAAGCCACGTAGGATACTGACAACGGGACGGGTACCTCATGCCAGCGACCCAACCCATTCTCCCATGCCATATTGCTTTTCCTCTAGATCGAGGTCGCTCTCACCCTGCCGCATATTCCTATGTTGGCCATGGACCAACCGCGCCTCGTCTAGGCCGACCACGTCTCCCATGTCGCCTCTCACCCGCTTAGACTAGAATATTTGTGAGAGCCAAATAAAGAAGAGACATATGGGTATTGCCGTGTGGTACTTGAGCCGTGGCAAACAATAATCTCATGATTTTGCAAGTTTTTTTTCTGATTGACGGGTTCTCACAATGACATCAACATGCTACATCGCTCTCTGGTGTTTGATATATTTGTTGAATATCAGGCTTTACATTGCAATTATGAGGTAAATGAATACCAATTCACCAAAGGGTACTACCTATTGTGCCGATACAGCAGGGGATGCATTACTATGGGGAAGTGATAGAATAGAAATTCACATACGTCGCTTGCCTGTAATTCCAGTTGATAGGGTTATCTTTGGTTTGACATGGCTTTTCCCTGTTTTAAGATTTGGCCCACCAGCTGTTGCATGAATGGAAATCGGGTTTAGGCATGTTTCTGCATTTCGTTTGGTTGTTTACAAAACATTTTGATGCACTTTTGGTCGCCCACATTAGTGGATGAACTTGGTTGCAGAGGGAAATTTTGAATGTTTGGTTATGTGAAAATCTAGGATGTGCATGTTACCTTTTGAATATGGTGATCTTACAACCACTACTACCGTCAAGCTTATAGCCTTATAGCCGTTACAAAGGGACACACACAGAGCACACATACCTATTGCGATGGAGCATATTTACTAAGCAGGTTAACACATGTCTAACAGTCAGGGGTTTACACCAACACCCCCGATCAAAATCTAACATGTTTTAGGAGCATTAAAGACCCTAACACATCAGTGTCGAACAACTTATCAAAATCCATCAGACAATTTCATATTGTCACCAGTTCACCATACTAAACTACTACTACATAGACAACTCTAAAGGCATAGAGACATAAAACATCGGTAGCCGCCGCTTAGCCATGGTCAGGGTATGTGTAGCTCTTGTTGGTGGAGCTTTTGGCCACCGTGATAGGTGAGCTGTGCCCACTCGCCGCAGAAGCGGCAAGCGAACACACCCACACTACGGGGCAGCGGGATCTTGATCCACTCCCTAAGGCCCTGCTGGAACGCCGATGGAACAAAGAGCATGTGCAAGTCATTGATGTCCAGTTGGTTGTAGAAGCGGTTTGGAATTAGGGCCCTCGTGATATGCCCAAGCTTCAACTGGTGGCCATAGGTGTGTGGTGGCACCACAGCTGCCTGAATTATGCTCGTCACCGCCTTGTCGTACTCCAGCTTCACTACCTTGCTAGTATGGAGATAAACGAAAGTACAATTTGGACCTTCCTAGTTGCAATGCAAGACATGATCAAATGGAAATGGGCAAGAGGATCATCTCAATGCTCGGGTCACAAGTGCAAGTACACATATCGGACATAATTAGTGCATTTCCCAATTGGGGATGTGCACAAATCAGACATGCACATCGGCAGTGCCCAAATTGGGCAAATTTGATGAATCTACTCAAATATACTCTAATGTACATGGATTCTACCTCTTATCTAGTTGCATGGCTAAATTCTACACTAAAGGAGCATAGTGAACTCCGACCGCTCGTCGGAGATGCAAAATCATCCGCCGTGAAAAACCCTAACCATTATTTCAACCCACAAGTTCGAAGCGCTTATAGTGGAGAAATAGAGAGCCGGAATCAGCGATGGTTGAGCGGTCTGTGCCCACATGGATGCATCTAGGGCTGCGGCCGTCGCCACATGTAGAAAATCCTCGCCGGGTCATCAAGGGTAGGCCCTACGAATGCATGGGCCTTCCCCGCGGCTGAATTCAAGGTGCTAGCCTCCGAGTCGGGCGCCAATGTGGCCGTTGCTGTCGTGGATATGACCACGGCAGATGCTACCGGTGGCAGCACTTCGTTGATGCGGGGGCAAGGAAACATGGCCATACGCGGATCGAGGTGCACAGGACGCAAGGGTTTACCCAGGTTCAGCCCCTCCGGAGAGTAAAAGGCCTACGTCCTGCTAGATCTTTACCGCTCGCTGGAGAATTACAATGGGGGGGGGCTCAGCCGGCGGCTACGCCAGGAGCTTACAAGGGGAGATTGAATCTCAGATGACCTGTCCTTTAGGGTTTTAGCTCGGGGGTTTATATGGACACCCCCGATCTAGGGTTACATGGAGATAACTATGAATCACACAAGCTACTCACCGGATTCGCTACCTCTCCCGCACGCAATCCCTCCATCCAGTCGCACGGGCCTCCTCCTTCGATCGGGGGCCCGGCCGCTCCATGGCCCGACCGCTTGGGCCGACTGGCAGCCCAGCTGGGTCTTCCTTCTTCATAGCGAGCAGGGCTGGCGACCCACCCCCTACGGGTGTATCCCCATCAGTAGTCCTCGAGCGCGATGGCGATGAAGCGGGGTTTTGAGGCGGTCTTCAAAGAAGGGCGGTGATGAACCGGGATGAATCTCCATCGGGCTCCCAAAGACGAGGTCGCAGCGTAGTCCCGACCTCCGGCCGCCGAGCACTGTCGAGTCGGGAGATATGCATTAATCGGATTTAGCCGGTCGGCATGGGCCACTCGGCGCCAGCCGGCCGGTGTGTGACAAGCCGGCGATAGCCGCGTCGTCGTTTACCGGCCGGCGTGTATTCACCGTAAAGACACGTGGAAGAGCCAACGGCTGGATTTCACGTTGACCGAGGCGCGAGCCGTTTGCGCGAAGTTGACCGTTGGGCCTGACGTGACCGCTAACAGCTAGTTTTAACGGCTATTCAGCCGGAGCCCGTGGTAATCCCAACCGTTGATTACGGGGCGGCGATTTCGGATCGAACCAACGGCGGATCCTTTCCTTAACTCGGGCGAGTGCAACGATATAAAGGGTCGCTCCCAGGGTTAGGGCTTATCATTCCGCCGCATTCTTCCCTCATCTTTTCCTCATTCCAACCTTCCAATACTCCAATGGCGGCGAAAGGATGGGGCAAGTCCAAGGTCACCAAGGAAGCCTTGATCCCGTACGTGGCGGCGGGGATCATCCCCGAATTCAAGCGGGAACGGTGGAGAGTGCCGGCGGCGAACGAAGTAGAGCCGCTCCCGCGCCCCGGCGAGTTCGTGCTCTTCTTGAGTTTCCTTGACTGAGGTCTTGCTCTCTCCTCCTCCGATTTCTTCCGACAACTCCTTTCCTTCTACAACATCAAGGTCTCCGACCTCGGCCCGCATAGCGTTCAGCAAATCGCGCTGTTCGTGGCACTGTGTGAGTGTTACCTGGGCTGCCTGCCATACTTCCCTTTATGGGTGTCTATCTTCCATGGACGGGCGAGCCGGATTAGCAAGAGCGATCGGTCCGCTGATCCCCAACGGCGGGATCACGTTCCAGGTGAAGTCCGGGGAGAACTTCATCGACATGGCGCTGCCCAAGAAGGCGGAGTCGCAGTGGCGCAAGTTCTGGTTCTACGCCTTGGAGTACACTCCTCCAGGCGGAGTCCCCATCCCCCATTATACGTCGGAGCCAAGCGTGCCCCGGCGCCTCAATGTGAGGTCGCTGCCTGTAATAACCCAGAACATAGGAACAACGAAGGGTAGATTTAGAAATGGGATGTGCATTTCATCGCAAAACGGGGGAAATTTTCGCGCTTTATTGCAATTAAACCTAAGAGGGATCGAGGTTCTCTCTCATTTTGCACTTAGGGTTAGGCAATGTGAGTTAGGGAAATTTCGACATGATCTCTTTTGTATCTTGTTGA
>NC_061514.1:362312015-362326802 GCF_022539505.1 Lolium rigidum
CCCTCTAGTGTATTGTTCAGTTGCAATATTGCTGTAGTTTTTCATGGTGGGAGTTGCGTAGGGGAGCTTTAGTGTGGAAGGGCAGTGAGTACAGGGGCCCCCACACACAGGTCAAGCATAATAAGAAAAAGTTTCAGGCCAGCGCAGCATCCCTCAGTGGCAGCCCTGGTATTACACCGGAGGCCTCTGGGTCTTCCGAAGCTTCGTGGCAAAATAGGACCCCGGGTCTTGATTTCGTCCAATTCCGAGAATATTTTGTTACTAGGATTTCGAAACCAAAAACAGCAGAAAACAAGAATCGGCTCTTCGGCATCTTGTTAATAGGTTAGTTCCAGAAAATGCACGAATATGACATAAAGTGTGCATAAAACATGTAGGTATCATCAATAATATGGCATGGAACATAAGAAATTATCGATACGTCGGAGACGTATCACACTTCTAATGCAAAGCCTGCAAAATTGCCTGAAACTGCTAAAACTGCTGAAATTGATAAAACTGCTGAAATTTTTCAAAATATTGGGGATGATGATCCCATTGCTTTAGATTGTAATGGTTTAGACTTTGATGATTGCCACATCTCTGAAGTTATAAAGTTCTTACAAAAACTTGCTAAGAGTCCCAATGCTAGTGCTATAAATTTGGCTTTCACAAAACATATTACAAATGCTCTCATAAAAGCTAGAGAAGAGAAACTAGAACGTGAAGCTTCTATTCCTAGGAAGCTAGAGGATGGTTGGGAGCCCATCATTAAGATGAAGGTCAATGACTTTGATTGTAATGCTTTATGTGATCTTGGTGCAAGTATTTCCGTTATGCCTAAGAAAATTTATAATATGCTTGACTTGCCACCATTGAAAAATTGTTGTTTGGATGTTAATCTTGTTGATAATGCTGCAAAGAAACCTTTGGGGAGAGTTGATAATTTTCGCATTACCGTTGACAATAACCTTGTCCCCGTTGATTTTGTTGTCTTGGATATTGAATGCAATGCATCTTGCCCCATTATATTGGGAAGACCTTTTCTTCGAACTGTTGGAGCTATCATTGATATGAAGGAAGGTAATATTAAATATCAATTTCCTCTCAAGAAAGGTATGGAACACTTCCCTAGAAAGAGAATGAAGTTACCTTTTGATTCTATTATTAGAACAAGTTATGATGTTGATACTTCCTCTCTTGATAATACTTGATATACACTTTCGCGCCTAGCTGAAAGGCGTTAAAGAAAAGCGCTTATGGGAGACAACCCATGTTTTTACTACAGTACTTTTATTTTATATTTGAGTCTTGGAAGTTGTTTACTACTGTAGCAACCTCTCCTTATCTTAGTTTTGTGCATTGTTGTGCCAAGTAAATTCGTTGATAGTATGGTTCATACTAGATTTGGATTACTGCGCAGAAACAGATTTCTTTGCTGTCACGTATTTCGACCTGCCTCTCTGTAGGTAGCTCAGAAAAATATGCCAATTTACGTGCGTGATCCTCAGATATGTACCCAACTTTCATTCAATTTGGGCATTTTCATTTGAGCAAGTCTGGTGCCTCAATAAAATCCGTCTTTACGGACTGTTCCGTTTTGACAGATTCTGCCTTTTATTTCGCATTGCCTCTTTTGCTATGATGGATGAATTTCTTTGTTCCATTAATGTCCAGTAGCTTTGTGCAATGTCCAGAAGTGTTAAGAATGATTATGTCACCTCTGAACATGTAAATTTTTATTATGCACTAACCCTCTAATGAGTTGTTTCGAGTTTGGTGTGGAGGAAGTTTTCAAGGATCAAGAGAGGAGATGATACGATATGATCAAGGAGAGTGAAAGCTCTAAGCTTGGGGATGCCCGGTGGTTCACCCCTGCATATTTTAAAAAGACTCAAGCGTCTAAGCTTGGGTATGCCCAAGGCATCCCCTTCTTCATCGACAACAATATCAGGTTCCTCCCCTGAAACTATATTTTTATTCCATCATCTTATGTGTTTTGCTTGGAGCGTCGGTTTTTTTTTGTTTTTGTTTTGTTTGAATAAAATGGATCCTAGCATTAATTGTGTGGGAGAGAGACACGCTCCGCTGTTGCATATGGACAAATATGTCCTTAGGCTTTACTCATAGTATTCATGGCGAAGGTTGAATCTTCTTCGTTAAATTGTTATGTGGTTGGAATCGGGAAATGCTACATGTAGTAATTCTAAAATGTCTTGAATAATTTGATCTTGGCAATTGTTGTGCTCATGATTAAGCTCTTGCATCATATACTTTGCACCCATTAATGAAGAAATACGAAGAGCTTGCTAAAATTTGGTTTGCATATTTGGTCTCTTTAAAGTCTAGATAATTTCTAGTATTGAGTTTTGAACAACAAGGAAGACGGTGTAGAGTCTTATAATGTTTACAATATGTCTTTTATGTGAGTTTTGCTGCACCGGTTCATCCTTGTGTTTGTTTCAAATAACCTTGCTAGCCTAAACCTTGTATCGAGAGGAAATACTTCTCATGCATCCAAAATCCTTGAGCCAATCACTATGCCATTTGTGTCCACCATACCTACCTACTACATGGTATTTCTCCGCCATTCCAAAGTAAATTGCTTGAGTGCTACCTCTAAAATTTCCATTCTTTACCTTTGCAATATATAGCTCATGGGACAAATAGCTTAAAAACTATTGTGGTATTGAATATGTACTTATGCACTTTATCTCTTATTAAGTTGCTTGTTGTGCGATAACCATGTTCCTGGGGACGCCATCAACTATTCTTTGTTGAATATCATGTGAGTTGCTATGCATGTCCGTCTTGTCCGAAGTAAGGGAGATTTACCACTCATTTAATGGTTAGAGCATGCATATTGTTAGAGAAGAACATTGGGCCGCTAACTAAAGCCATGGATCATGGTGGAAGTTTCAGTTTTGGACATATATCCTCAATCTCATATGAGAACATTAATTGTTGCTACATGCTTATGCATTAAAGAGGAGTCCATTATCTGTTGTCTATGTTGTCCCGGTATGGATGTCTAAGTTGAGAATAATCAAAAGCGAGAAATCCAAATGCGAGCTTTTCTCCTTAGACCTTTGTACAGGCGGCATGGAGGTACCCCTTTGTGACACTTGGTTAAAACATGTGTATTGCGATAATCCCGGTAATCCGAGCTAATTAGGACAAGGTGCGGGCACTATTAGTATACTATGCATGAGGCTTGCAACTTGTAAGATATAATTTACATGATACATATACTTTATTACTACCGTTGACAAAATTGTTTCTTGTTTTCAAAACCAAAGCTCTAGCACAAATATAGCAATCAATGCTTCCCTCTGCGAAGGGCCTTTCTTTTACTTTTATGTTGAGTCAGTTCACCTATCTCTCTCCACCTCAAGAAGCAAACACTTGTGTGAACTGTGCATTGATTCCTACATACTTGCATATTGCACTTGTTATATTACTTTACATTGACAATATCCATGAGATATACATGTTATAAGTTGAAAGCAACCGCTGAAACTTAATCTTCCTTTGTGTTGCTTCAATACCTTTACTTTGATTTATTGCTTTATGAGTTAACTCATATGCAAGACTTATTGATGCTTGTCTTGAAAGTACTATTCATGAAAAGTCTTTGCTTTATGATTCATTTGTTTACTCATGTCATTACCATTGTTTTGATCGCTGCATTCATTACATATGCTTACAATAGTATGATCAAGGTTATGATGGCATATCACTCCAGAAATTATCTTTGTTATCGTTTACCTGCTCGGGACGAGCAGGAACTAAGCTTGGGGATGCTGATACGTCTCCGAGGTATCGATAATTTCTTATGTTCCATGCCACATTATTGATGATATCTACATGTTTTATACACATTATATGTCGTATTTATGCATTTTCCGGCACTAACCTATTAACGAGATGCCGAAGAGCCGATTCTTGTTTTCTGCTGTTTTTGGTTTCAGAAATCCTAGTAAGGAAATATTCTCGGAACTGGACGAAATCAACGCCTAGGGTCCTATTTTGCCACGAAGCTTCCAGAAGACCGAAGAGAAGACGAAGTGGGGCCACGGGGCACCGCCACACTAGGGCGGCGCGGCCCAAGGGGGGCCCGCGCGGCCCTAGCGTGTGGGGCCCCCGTGACCCCTCCGACTCCGCCCTTCCGCCTACATATAGTCTTCGTCGCGAAACCCCTAGTATAGAGAGCCACGATACGGAAAACCTTCCAGAGACGCCGCCGCCAATCCCATCTCGGGGGATTCAGGAGATCGCCTCCGGCACCCTGCCGGAGAGGGGAATCATCTCCCGGAGGACTCTTCACCGCCATGGTCGCCTCCGGAGTGATGAGTGAGTAGTTCACCCCTGGACTATGGGTCCATAGCAGCAGCTAGATGGTTGTCTTCTCCTCATGTGCTTCATTGTCGGATCTTGTGAGCTGCCTAACATGATCAAGATCATCTATCTGTAATTCTATATGTTGTGTTTGTCGGGATCCGATGGATAGAGAATACTATGTTATGTTGATTATCAATCTATTACCTATGTGTTGTTTATGATCTTGCATGCTCTCCGTTATTAGTAGAGGCTCGGCCAAGTTTTTACTCTTAACTCCAAGAGGGAGTATTTATGCTCGATAGTGGGTTCATGCCTCCATTAAATGCGGGACAGTGACACAAAGTTCTAAGGTTGTGGATGTGCTGTTGCCACTAGGGATAAAACATTGATGCTATGTCCGAGGATGTAGTTATTGATTACATTACGCACCATACTTAATGCAATTGTCTGTTGTTTGCAACTTAATACCGGAAGGGGTTCGGATGATAACCTCGAAGGTGGACTTTTTAGGCATAGATGCATGCTCGGATAGCGGTCTATGTACTTTGTCGTAATGCCCAATTAAATCTCACAATACTTATCATATCATGTATGTGCATTGTCATGCCCTCTCTATTTGTCAATTGCCCGACTGTAATTTGTTCACCCAACATGCTATTTATCTTATGGGAGAGACACCTCTAGTGAACTGTGGACCCCGGTCCATTCTTTTACATTGAATACAATCTACCGCAATACTTGTTCTATCGTTTTCTGCAAACAATCATCATCCACACTATACATCTAATCCTTTGTTAATGCAAGCCGGTGAGATTGACAACCTCACTGTTTCGTTGGGGCAAAGTACTTTCGTTGTGTTGTGCAGGTTCCACGTTGGCGCCGGAATCCCTGGTGTTGCGCCGCACTACATCCCGCTGCCATCAACCTTCAACGTGCTTCTTGGCTCCTCCTGGTTCGATAAACCTTGGTTTCTTTCTGAGGGAAAACTTGCCGCTGTACGCATCACACCTTCCTCTTGGGGTTCCCAACGGACGCGTGCTGTACGCGTATCAGCAACCCCGATAGATTTTAAAATTTAAATTGACATCTAAAAACCCAAATTCATACGAAATTTATACCAAAGTAGTTCGAATTTAAACATAACTAAACATAAACTTAATCCTGGTCTACTGGCCGTCGGTTGGGGCGCTCGACGGCCCTGCCTTGTCGTTGTTCTTCGCCATTGCCGCCTGCGTCCGTGCCCGCTTCTCCTCCGTTGCTTCGCGCATCTGGCGGTGGAGCATGGCGGCCGGCATCGCCGGGGCTTGCTGATGTCTACGGGTGCTTCTATTCTTGTAGACAGTGTTGGGCCTCCAAGAGCAGAGGTTTGTAGAACAGCAACAAGTTTCCCTTAAGTGGATCACCCAAGGTTTATCGAACTCAGGGAGGAAGAGGTCAAAGATATCCCTCTCAAGCAACCCTGCAATCACGATACAAGAAATCTCTTGTGTCCCCAACACACCTAATACACTTGTCTGATGTATAGGTGCACTAGTTCGGCGAAGAGATAGTGAAATACAAGTAATATGGATGTATATGAGTGGTAATAGCAATCTGAATAAAATATGGCAGCGAGTAAACATGCAACATAACAGTAAATAAACGGAGTTTCGATGCTTAGAAACAAGGCCTAGGGATCCTACTTTCACTAGTGGACACTCTCAACATTGATCACATAATAAAACCACTCTACACTCTCTTGTTGGATGATGAACACCACTAATTGCGTAGGGCTACAAGAGCACCTCAATGCCGGAGTTAACAAGCTCCACAACATTCGATGTTCATATTTAAATAACCTTAGAGTGCATGATAGATCATTGCAATTACACCAAGTACTAACATAGCATGCACACTGTCACCATCACACTATGAAGGAGGAATATATCACATCAATACTATCATAGCAATAGTTAACTTCATAATCTACAAGAGATTACAATCATAACCTACGCCAAGTACTACACGATGCACACACTCGTCACCTTTACACCATGGAGGAGGAATAGAGTACTTTAATAACATCACTAGAGTAACACATAGATGAATAGTGATACAAAACTCATATGAATCTCAATCATGTAAGGCAGCTCATGAGATCATTGTATTGAAGTACATGGAAGAGAGATTAACCACATAGCTACCGGTACAGCCCTTAGCCTCGATGGAGAACTACTCCCTCCTCATGGGAGACAGCAACGGCGATGAAGATGGCGGTGGTGTCGATGGAGATGCCTTCCGGGGGCACTTCCCCGTCCCGGTGGCGTGCCGGAACAGAGGCTCCTGTCCCCCAGATCTTGGCTTCCCGATGGCGGCGGCTCTGGAAGGTTTCTCGTACCGTGGCTTTTCCGTCTCGAGGTTTTAGGTCAGGGACCTTTAATTAGGCGAAGAGGCGGAGTCGGAAGGCTGACGAGGCGGTGACACAATAGGGGGCGCGGCCCAGGCCCTGGCCGCGCCGCCCTATCATCTGGGCCCACCAGGGCTCCCCTCTGGTGGCTCTCGGGTGTTCTGGAAGCTTCGTGGAAAAATAGAATGCTGGGCATTGATTTCGTCCGATTCCGAGAATATTTCCTTACTAGGATTTCTGGAACCAAAAACAGCAGAAAACAAAGAACTGGCCCTTCGGCATCTCGTCAATAGGTTAGTTCCGAAAACGCATAAATATGACATATAATGTGTATAAAACATGTGAGTATCATCAATAAAGTAGCGTGGAACATAAGAAATTATAGATACGTTTGAGACGTATCAAGCATCCCCAAGCTTAGTTCCTACTCGCCCTCGAGTAGGTAAACGATAACAAAGATAATTTCTGAAGTGACATGCTACTAACATAATCTTGATCATACCATTGTAAAGCATATGAGATGAATGCAGCGATTTGAAGCAATGATGAAGATAATGAGTAAACAAATGAATCATATAGCAAAGACTTTTCATGAATAATACTTTCAAGACAAGCATCAATAAGACTTGCATAAGAGTTACTCATAAAGCAATAGATTCTTAGTAAAGGCATTGAAGCAACACAAAGGATGATTAAGTTTCAGCAATTGCTTTCAACTTGTAACATGTTTATCTCATGGATAGTTGTCAACATAAAGCAATATAACAAGTGCAATAGGTAAACATGTAAGAATCAATGCACACAGTTGATACAAGTGTTTGCTTCTAAGATAGAAAGAAGTAGGTAAACTGACTCAACAATAAAGTAGAAGAAAGGCCCTTCGCAGAGGGAAGCAGGGATTAAATCATGTGCTAGAGCTTTTTAAGTTTTGAAATCATATAGAGAGCATAAAAGTAAAGTTTTGAGAGGTGTTTGTTGTTGTCAATGAATGGTAGTGGGCACTCTAACTACCTCATCAACCAGACTTTCAAGAGCGGTGATACGTCCAAAACGTATCTACTTTCCCGAACACTTTTGCTATTGTTTTGCCTCTAATTTGTGTGTTTTGGATGCAACTAACATGGACTAACTCTGTTTTCAGCAGAACTGTTCTGGTGTCTCATTTTTGTGCAGAAATCCAACTTTCAGGAAAAACCTCGGAATTTATACAGAAGGCCCTATTTTCCCAGAACACTTACGGAGCTAGAAGGGCAAGTCAGGTGGAGGCCCGAGGGCCCCACACCCTAGGGCGGCGCGGCCCAGGAGGGGGGCGCGCGGCCCTAGCGTGTGGCCCCCTCGGCCAGCCTCCGACGCCCTCCTTCGGACTACTTATCGCCTTCGACCTAAAAACGCACGGGGAGAAGTCGAAGTCGCCAGAAACCCTCCAGAACGCCGCCACATCGCGAAACTCCGTCTCGGGAGCAGAAGTCTCCGTTCTGGCACTCCGCCGGGACGGGGAATTGGAGGAGATCATCGCCATCATCACCACCGACGCCTCTCCATCGACCAGCCATGTTTCCCCCATCCATGTGTGAGTAATTCCCCCGCTGTAGGATGAAGGGGATGGTAGGGATTGGATGAGATTGGTCATGTAATAGTATAAGATTGTTAGGGCATAGTGCCTAGTGTCCGTAATTGGTACTTTGATGATATTGTTGCAACTTGTTATGCTTAATGCTTGTCACTAGGGCCCGAGTGCCATGATCTCAGATCTGAACATGTTATTATTTCATCATGATATTCATTGTTTATGGTCTTACCCGCAAGTTGTATACACATGTCGGCATCCGGAACCAATGGCCCCGAAGTGACAGAAATCGGGACAACCGGAGGGGATGGTAGTGATGTGAGGATCACATGTGTTCACGGAGTGTTAATGCTTTGCTCCGGTACTCTATTAAAAGGAGTACCTTAATATCCATTAGATTCCCTTGAGGCCCGGCTGCCACCGGCTGGTAGGACAAAAGATGTTGTGCAAGTTTCTCATTGCGAGCACGTACGACTATAATTGGAACACATGCCTATTGTTTGCTTTGTACTTAGACACCGTTTTATTATTATCTGCAAATGCCCTGCTTGATTGTTACATGAGTTTCTCTCATCCATGCAACGCCCGTTATCCATCCCTGTGCCTACAATATTTTAATCCTGTTGTTTACTATAATCACTACTGCTGTCTCTGTTACTCTGCTGCTATTATTTCACTACGCTCTCTGCTATAAAGCTGATTACTCTTGATAAACTCTTGCGAGCAAGTCTGTTTCCAGGTGCAGCTGAACTGACAACTCCGCTGTTAAGGCTTTCAAGTATTCTTTGTCTCCCCTTGTGTCTGAAAGTATAGAGATGGTAAACCTAGAGGGGGGGGTGAATAGGTTTCTACAAGTTTTAATTCTTTCTTTGCAATTTTAGGCTTTGCGGAATATAAAGGTGAGCCTAATGCAAACTAGGTGAAGCAACCTATATGAGGATACAACTAACTCGAGCACGAAGGCTCTCACGAGCGATTAAATCACAAGTAAGGAGTTCGGTTAGAGATAACCGATAGCACGCGGAGACGAGGATGTATTCCCGTGTTCCCTTGCTTTGCAACAAGGTACGTCACGTTTGGAGGGGTGGAGGTCCCACGAAGGATTCCCCACGCCACGAAGGCTCACCCTATTCTCCGGAGCCTATCCCACGAAGGAATAGCTCACTCACTTGTGGTAGACTTTGAGGCAGCCTCCAAACCTTCACAATCTTGCCCGGAGCAAATCCACAGCCCGGATGCTTCCGAACTCCTCTTGCCCACCTAGGGTTTCCAAGGAACCCTAGGAAGCAAGCTTCTCGATGAATACACGGGGGAATGAGATTTGGCTTGGTAGAACAGTAGATCGGGTCCTCCTCTAGCGATTCCCCGGAGGGATTTCAGTTTGGGTGGAGGAGGAGGTAGATCTGAGGCTTTTGGTGTTTCTAGCAAAGGAGTAAGAGAGAGAGAGAGAGCTCAAGAACAGCTTGTAGTGTAGTGCCTAACTGTTCAGAGGTAGGAGAAGGCCTATTTATAGTGTTCTTTGAAATATGGCCGTTGGTCACTTGCCACCTTGGCTTTTTCCTCGAGAAACCCGGTTTGACCGGGCCACAGACCGGACAGCCCGGTGGTGAGGCCGGTCTGACCGGACCAGTGACCGGACGCTCTTTGCTGGTCCTGGAGCTCCTCCGGTTGGCGGCCGGTTGGCGCCCGGTTGGCGACCGGTCGACCGGGCCGTGCGCCGGACCCGCCGGTCAGTAGGCCGGTTGACCGGTCGGCAACCGGATTTCTTGTGTCACTACAAGAAATCTGGTGACTTGCGACCCTCCATATTGGTCGCTGAAAGGTCGTTGTGCGCCATCTGTGACCACGCCTTGACCAATAACTGTTGGTCGCCAGTTGAGCGTCACTGACGGCGCACGGCGACCTTTTTATTTATATGGTCGTAATCCTCTACGACCAAAATAGATGGTCGTAGATTCTACGACCAAAATGTTGGTCACGGGCTGGCCTGCCCTATCCACGTCAGATCCAACGTGGCAAATCCTACGTGGCAGATCGATGACCAAACCAAATGGTCGTGCATCGAAATCAGCCCAGTCCAGTTCTACCATTTATATGGCCGAATTCAAAGTTACGGCCCATTTCTATTTTTTTCCACTGAAATCTGTTAGGTTTATTGGGCCAGGCCCACACTTTTCGCCTTCTTACTTTCTGGCCTTGGCCATTTTACGCTTACTGTTTTTTATGGGCCTTAGCCATTTATGAGTCCATTTTATTTTAATTCAGAATCAATCACACACATTGTACTGGTCCCACATGTCATATATACATTTCACACTAGCCAATTTCAATATTCTACAAGATCAACTTGTCAGGTTTCAAATTCTCATTATTACCGAACTGATAGGTCTCAGTTTCTCATGATTTGACATTAAATATCCAATATTTCAATTCCCAATGAAAAGTGAGGGAAAATACAAAAAAAAAAATATTACAGTAATTCCATAGTTCTTATTAATCATAGTACTGCTGCTAGCTCTAAAATCTAGTGCTAAAAATACAACATATTTGATGGGTTGCACTAGGTGCATCTTTGAACTTCAGTCTAGTGCTCTTGTAAGAGAGGAACATCACTTCATTATCTGGTAACAAAAAAAGAACGAGTGAGTGTTGAGCTCTAAACAGCATGTGTACACAGATAACAGTAAACTACTTGACAGTGCTGGAAGGAGCATGCTCCTGTTTGTGGACACTGAAATAAAGCCAAGTACGCATGAGGAGTACTCTAATTTGCTAGCAGAGCGTGAAGAAGCAATAGATTTGTACGTTCAGTAAAATTGAAGTAAAATATACATGCATCTGATATGAAACATAAATTTGTTAGTACAGTAAAATTGAAGTTGAAAGTGAAGCTACCGGTTGTTTGCAAACCAGACAGACAATAGTGAGGAAACGTGAGGATTAATGCATGGAAGAAGCAAGCACCTGTGGTAGATAATCTCAAAATAGTACTATCTTGTATTAATGCACAGGCTCAGTATGACGCACATCAACTCACATATTGTCCAGTGGAGCACTACCTTGTGCAAGGCTTCACCCATTATCGTCTTCGTCCTGCAATAGGAAGTAAAGTAATGTTAAGAATTAAAGTTGCTGTCAAGAAATTCTACACCGTCATATACATGTAGATGAACACCGGAAATAACAATGTTGGTTATGTTTGAAGTCAACTGATAAGAACAGGAACACCAGAATGCAAGATATAGAACAATAATAACTAGTCAACTGATAAAAACAGAAACTAGATGCAACAGCATAATAGCCTAACAGGTCTACAAGTGGAACATTACCAAAAGCTTGTGCTCAGTAAGGACAACCAGAATAAGAAATACCAATGTGGAATAAACATGATGAAAGACCAAACAGGGGCATAAAGGAAGTTATCATGGTTTGAAAATTAAGAAAGTAGTATGTGCTTTCAGCAAATACCCTAGATGTTCCAGTAACAAACGGAAAGAACCAAGCTTTATCCTACTTGCTGAAGCCTTGGACAATTTCCTAGAACAATTGAATGACTCGAGAAACTGTATTTGCCATAAGTTTATTCACTGATACCAGACATACAAAATTCATAAATTTCATGTCAAAAAAATTGGGTGCCACTTAATCATCTCTAACAGATATTAACAGGACAGAGATGGGATTTCCACATGCTTGTTCCACGTCACCAGCTCCCATGTATGAGGATAAGATATTCAACTGAAGCAAGAAAAAAAGTTGTCTTTTATTCTAGCGCCACTTAATCAAATAGATTCGTTTGCAATGAAAAAATAACAAAGCATCATCGCCTTTGACATGCTTGTTACATGGATTTACATCAGCCATCATAGGAATAGAATCATAATAGAGTTGCACAAGTGGACATTGCAAAACTGCTACAGAAAATATATAGGATGGTATGCAAAACTACCACCACACAGGGAATCAACACAATAATATGTAAACAAAGAAAGAGATTTCTTGACAGCAACTACCACCACACAATAATATGCAAAACTACCACCACAGAGGGAATCACCATCAATCAACCAAGTAAACAAAAGAGATTTCTTGCAACACATATTCTGTAGGAAAAAAGTGAGGGCGATCAGGAAATAAGTGGAATTTAAGAATGAGAGGTTATCATGTTAAACTAAGAAAGCAACAATAAAATAACACATATGTATCTCCAAACAACATCATCTTTCATTTTAACAGAAAAGCACTGCTTTAAGTAAACATAATACAATTTTTTGAACAAAGGAGATAAAAACAGCTTTGAGGAAGTCATACTTCTAACTTATATTACTCTACTACAATGTAATACACAAAACGATATAATTGTGGTTATTAGGGACAGCTATCAAAGCAAAGCAATGGAAAACAATAACAGTGGGTATAGGGACATGTATCAAAGCAAAGCAATGTAATAACTAAGAAGAACCAGTGACTACAGCAAAGACACTTGTACACATCACAGCGCCAGTAACTAAATATCAAACATGTTTGTGTATGTTAATTTGTGAAGCTCCAGCTTCAGTAAATTGCAATCCCTAACTGACTCGACAACCATACAGCAACCTGCACATGAGCACATTAATGATCGACCTTTGCTGATACACAATATATGTACCTTAGGGGTCACCTAGCATGGAGACAATCCCCCTGATCATGCCATAGGTGGCATCGGCCAACTACAGCGAGAACATCTAAACCATCTTCAGCTAGAGTTTCTAGTCACAATATAACATGAACACCAAAGCAGAATTACAGTGGTAAGCATATTATATATGAATCAAAGGGAATATTATTCTACGAGTCTGGGCTTGGACGAGATCATTCCATTTAGGATTTAGACCAGCATGGTGGGAAGACGCACAAATAAATTGATCCAGACTGTAGTTGTGTAAGCAGCAAAATAGTAAGAAGAAGGGAGATGTGAGCCGCAAATTATACCAGGATGAGGTCGAAGAGGGTATCCTGGCCAACCATGACGAACTCGGCGTCTCTGTTCTTAGGCGCAGTAATCATCGATCGTGTGGAGGATTGCCTGCGACTCCATGGCCTCCGCCTCCGTCGATGGTTATGGATCACATACGGGAGTGCCTGCAGAGAGAGAGAGAGTCTGAGAGAGACACGGAGAGACAGAGATGGGGGAAGGAAACAGAGAGGATAGGGGCGGCCAGATACAGCGGCAGCGACGGTGCTCAGCGCCTTCTCGACGAGGCCGTGGAGATAGAGCGCGGGTTCGGGGGCGGAGATGGTGCCGCTGCCATCGGCGTCGAAGATCTCGCTCCATGGATGAAGGTGGCCTTCTCGGGATCTAGCTCGGCGTGGCTCGGGTCGATGTGGAGCACCCAAGAAGCAAAATCAAATTAGAACATAAGCAAAACGAGAGGAAAGGTCAAGGAAACGACTAGATCCGGCGAAAATAGAGACCACGCGTGGCCACGTACATGGATAACCCCCGATGTTGTGGAGGTGGGCATGGTAGATGCAGAGGAAGTAGGGGCGAGGCGGCTGGAAGATGACGCAGATCTTCTGCTACTAGGGTTAATTAGGCGGCGGCGGTGGGCAAAGGGAGGGCCGAGGAAATCGTCATTTCTCTACTGCGCGGCGGCGGCGTATGAGGACCGAGGAGAAAGAGTTAGGGTTTCGTTCGCCCGCGGGTAGGTGGGGGACTTAAACGAAAAAAAAATTGTTCGACCGCAAGTGAGGTGTGGGCGGGACAGAGCCAACTTTTCGTTTCGCGTGGCGCGAAAAAAGGGAACGGATGGCGCGCGGCCAATTTCCGTTCCCGCTTGCGAGTTTTCGTGCGATCGGAACCCATGTTTTGAGGTTCCATATGAGAGTGATTTTACTATTGGATACATTACTGAATTTTACCCCTTTTCTTAATATAAAGCGGGCTATATTTCTTAGTTTTACTTTCTACTAGTACTAGTATGATAGTGGGTTATGCATGTCAATCCGATGAGGCATACGTGTTAGGTGGCAGGTCGGTGGTGGGTGCGCCCTCCTCTCAATTTAGTGGGGCCTACTTGTCGGTTCGGTGGTGGATCAGGCTTCTCTATTAGGCAGGTAGGTTTCACATGTCCTCTGGATAGGTAGTGTAGTTAGACCTACCGGTGAACGAGAGCAATGCCTAGTTTTGTCTAGGCACCTAATCGAATGTTGACACATGGACAAGACACGTATGTAAAATTGCTGAGGTGGTCGACAAGTCATTTAAAGGCATCACGAATTAGCAGTCATGACCATTTAAATTGGTCGCCGGTGGCCAAAATTAAGGCCGTAGACCATGCCATCTATATTATGACCAATTTGTGTGACTTAGTTATGACTTTTCTGATCAGAATGGTCGTAGAAATTTAGGGTTTGATCCCACCCAAACGATGTACGACCATTTGTTGAGAAATTGTCATAGAGTTATGACTAATTTATTTGTGGTCGTTATAAGAAGGTCACTAGTTAACACATTTCTTGTAGTGTGTTC
>NC_061514.1:362326902-362357405 GCF_022539505.1 Lolium rigidum
AAGAAAAGAAAGTTTTATAGTACATAGAGGATGACATGCGGGTCCCATTTAGCAGCAGCGGTATCACCGTTTGAGAGGCGGCAGGGGACCGAAAGAAAAAGGTAAGTGACCAAATATGAGGTGCCAAAAATAATTCAAGAAAAGAAAGTTTTATAGTACATAGAGGATGACATGCGGGTCCCAGTTAGCAGCAGTGGTATCACCGTTTGAGAGGCGGCAGGGGATCGAAAGAAAAAGGTAAGTGACCAAATATGAGGTGCCAAAAAAAACTCCAAGAAAAGAAAGTTTTATAGTACATAGAGGATGACATGCGGGTCCCAGTTAGCAGCAGCGGTATCACCGTTTGAGAGGCGGCAGGGGATCGAAAGAAAAAGGTAAGTGACCAAATTTGAGGTGCCAAAAAAAAACTCCAAGAAAAGAAAGTTTTATAGTGCATAGAGGATGACATGCGGGTCCCAGTTAGCAGCAGCGGTATCACCGTTTGAGAGGCGGCAGGGGATCGAAAGAAAAAGGCAAGTGACCAAATTTGAGGTGCCAAAAAAACTCCAAGAAAAGAAAGTTGATTGCACATAGAGGATGACATGCGGGTCCCATTTAGCAGCAGCGGTCTCAACGTTTCCAAGGCGGCAAGGGATCAAAAGAAAAAGGAAGTAGCCAGAAATCAGGGGGTAAAAAAAATCCAAGAATAGAAAGAATTTTGGTTCATAGAGGATGACATGCGGGACCCATGATCCTGCATCGTAAACGGCTCGATCGGAGAACGTTGAACGAGATGGCGCGATCGAGAAAAAAACAATGCCGGAGAGGCTGCCATCTGGGCCCTACATCCCTCGGCGGTGCGGATTTGCGTTGACTCGGCCGGCGAACCCGAGATTTCGAGATGCACCACGTCCCGGGCCACCATACGCGACGTTTTGGCCGCTTTCGTCGGGCTAGGTGGCCTCAAAAACGAGAAAAAAAAGTTTTGACATGCACCACGGAGGGACCCAAAATCGTCGGCCATGGTACACCAGCAACCACGGCGCGACTTCAACTTCGTCGGCCATGGCAACTTTTCTTGTAGTGTCAGCATCATGCAATGTAGACATTACAGTATTGTTGTACATATATTATACAATATCTAGTCTTCCCTGGTCTATGATTCAATATCTAGTATACTGTACTGCTTATACACCAGGGAGATTCAAAATACGAGTTGAGCGCCAAAACTCCCGCCTCCATACACATATTTCGAATTCCCATTCGACCCCTATTACCAATGACGCAATGGCAGACAAGTGAAGTCAGTGTGGGTTGGGGTCTCGTTCGTAATTTACACATCCCCTCTGATATATATAGTCTACCGCCTTCCTTTCGTCTTCCCCATTTCCGCCAAAAATCTGTCGCAATACTCCAGGCCCATCATCTCTCACCTGCCGGACCACCGCACCGGAATATCCCAGCCGTACTTAGCCGGCCTACCACCTCACCTACCTTAGGTTACCGACTCCCTCGTCCGCAGCACCAGATCCGCTTCACCAACGCCGCCGTGTACTGCTTCGTCCGCAGCACCAGATCCGCTTCACCAACGCCGCCGTGCACTGCACTATCTGAGTTCACCGACTCCCTCGTCTGTCGTACCTGATCCGCTTCACCAACGACGCCGTGCACTGCACCGGATCTGCTTCACCGACTCCCTCGTTTCAGATCTGCTTCCCCGAAACCATCATCGACCGCCCCAGATCTGCTTCCTCGACGCCGACGCCCACCGCAACCGCAGCACCCCCGCCGTCGTCGATGTGACCCGCAAGGATGCCGAGTATGACTACACGAAGCCGCCGTTGAGGTAACCAGACCCCCTCCCCCCTACACGTTTTGGGCTGTTACCATAGAAGGTTCAAACATGTCTTGGTCAACTAGAATGTGTATATATACATCTGAATCTAGTCATAACTGAGATTTATATTAGCATGTAAGTATCTAGAATTGGTTTACTGTCATGCAATCCAATCTAGTTAAACCCGTGTCAATCTATATCTATACCTAATAATATATAATAATAAAGAAACTAAGGCAAAAAAAAATTGTCCAACTTCAAACTACCCATAAATTTCCGAAAATTACACCTATGCCCCCCTGCGAGTTAATACTGATTCGTCCGTCTAAAAAAGCATCGACAGAGAAGTCCCATAGATCCAGCTCCGTCCCGCTCTCAATGCGCGTGGCAGATGGCAGAAACCTGCTGATACGTCTCCGACGTATCGATAATTTCTTATGTTCCATGCCACATTATTGATGATATCTACATGTTTTATGCATACTTTATGTCGTATTTATGCATTTTCCGGCACTAACCTATTAACGAGATGCCGAAGAGACAGTTGTTGTTTTCTGCTGTTTTTGGTTTCAGAAATCCTAGTAAGGAAATATTCTCGGAATTGGACGAAATCAACGCCCAGGGGCCTATTTTTCCACGAAGCTTCCAGAAGACCGAAGAGAAGACGAAGTGGGGCCACGGGGCGCCGCCACACTAGGGCGGCACGGCCAGCATAGGGCCCGCGCGGCCCTGTTGTGTGGGGCCCACGTGCCGAGGCTGCCCTTCCGCCTACATATAGTCTTCGTTGCGAAACCCCCAGTACCGAGAGCCACGATACGGAAAACCTTCCAGAGACGCCGCCGCCAATCCCATCTCGGGGGATTCAGGAGATCGCCTCCGGCACCCTGCCGGAGAGGGGAATCATCTCCCGGAGGACTCTTCACCGCCATGGTCGCCTCCGGAGTGATGAGTGAGTAGTTCACCCCTGGACTATGGGTCCATAGCAGTAGCTAGATGGTCGTCTTCTCCTCATGTGCTTCATTGTCGGATCTTGTGAGCTGCCTAACATGATCAAGATCATCTATCTGTAATGTTATATGTTGTGTTTGTTGGGATCCGATGGATAGAGAATACTATGTTATGTTGATTATCAATCTATTATCTATGTGTTGTTTATGATCTTGCATGCTCTCCGTTATTAGTAGAGGCTCTGGCCAAGTTTTTGCTCTTAACTCCAAGAGGGAGTATTTATGCTCGATAGTGTGTTCATGCCTCCATTAAATCTGGGACAGTGACAGAAAGTTCTAAGGTTGTGGATGTGCTGTTGCCACTAGGTATAAAACATTGATGCTATGTCCGAAGATGTATTTATTGATTACATTACGCACCATACTTAATGCAATTGTCTGTTGTTTGCAACTTAATACTGGAAGGGGTTCGGATGATAACCTGAAGGTGGACTTTTTAGGCATAGATGCATGCTGGATAGCGGTCTATGTACTTTGTCGTAATGCCCAATTAAATCTCACTGTACTCATCATATCATGTATGTGCATGGTCATGCCCTCTCTATTTGTCAATTGCCCAACTGTAATTTGTTCACCCAACATGCTATTTATCTTATGGGAGAGACACCTCTAGTGAACTGTGGACCCCGGTCCATTCTTTTACATTGAATACAATCTACTGCAATACTTGTTCTACTCGTTTTCTGCAAACAATCATCATCCACACTATACATCTAATCCTTTGTTACAGCAAGCCGGTGAGATTGACAACCTCACCTGTTTCGTTGGGGCAAAGTACTTTGGTTGTGTTGTGCAGGTTCCACGTTGGCGCCGGAATCCCTGGTGTTGCGCCGCACTACATCCCGCCGCCATCAACCTTCAACGTGCTTCTTGGCTCCTACTGGTTCGATAAACCTTGGTTTATTACTGAGGGAAACTTGCTGCTGTACGCATCACACCTTCCACTTGGGGTTCCCAACGGGCGTGTGCTTTACGCGTCATCTAGCTAAATTTCTGGCGCCGTTGCCGGGGAGATCAAGACACGCTGCAAGGGGAGGCTCCACAATCCAATCTCTTTACTTTGTTTTTGTCTTGCTTTATTTTATTTACTACTTTGTTTGCTGCATTATATCAAAATACAAAAAAATTAGTTGCTAGCTTTACTTTATTTACTCGTCTTGCACTCTATATCAAAAACACAAAAAAATTAGTTACTTGCATTTATTTTATCTAGTTTGCTTTATTTACTACTGCTAAAATGGGTACTCCTGAAAATACTAAGTTGTGTGACTTCACAACCACAAATAATAATGATTTCTTATGCACACCTATTGCTCCACCTCGCTACTACGAGCAGAATTCTTTGAAATTAAACCTGCTTTACCGAATCTTGTTATGCGAGAGCAATTTTCTGGTGTTAGTTCTGATGATGCTGCTGCCCATCTCAATAATTTTGTTGAATTGTGTGAAATTCAAAAGTATAAAGATGTAGATGGTGACATTATAAAATTAAAATTGTTTCCTTTCTCTTTAAGAGCAAGAGCTAAAGATTGGCTGCTATCTCTGCCTAAGAATGGTATTGATTCATGGACTAAATGCAAGGATGCTTTTATTGGTAGATATTATCCCCCTGCTAAAATTATATCTTTTAGGAGTAGCATAATGAATTTTAAACAATTGGACAATGAGCATGTTGCACAAGCTTGGGAAAGAATGAAATCTTTGGTTAAAAATTGCCCAACCCATGGATCGACTACTTGGATGATCATCCAAACCTTTTATGCAGGATCGAACTTTTCTTCGCGGAACCTATTGGATTCAGCTGCGGGAGGTACCTTTATGTCCATCACTCTTGGTGAAGCAACAAAGCTTCTTGATAATATGATGATTAATTACTCTGAATGGCACACGGAAAGAGCTCCACAAGGTAAGAAGGTAAATTCTGTCGAAGAAACCTCTTCCTTGAGTGATAAGATTGATGCTATTATGTCTATGCTTGTGAATGATAGGACTAAAGTTGATCCTAATAATGTTCCGTTAGCTTCATTGGTTGCTCAAGAAGAACATGTTGATGTAAACTTCATTAAAAATAATAATTTCAACAACAATGCTTATCGGAACAATTCTAGTAATAACTATAGGCCATATCCTTATAATAATGATAATGGTTATGGTAATTCTTATGGGAATTCTTACAACAATAATAGGAACACACCCCCTGGATTTGAAGCTATGCTTAAAGAATTTATTAGTACACAAACTGCTTTTAACAAATCTGTTGAGGAAAAGCTCAATAAAATTGATATTCTCGCTTCTAAGGTTGATAGTCTTGCCTCTGATGTTGATCTTTTGAAATCGAAAGTTATGCCTAATAAGGATATTGAAAATAAAATTGTTACTACAGCAAATGCCATCCAAGTTAGAATTAATGAGAATATAAGATTAATGGCTGAATTGCATGCTAGGTGGGAAAGAGAAGAAAATGAAAAACTAGCTAAAGAGAAAGATGTAGCTAAAGTTTGGACTATTACCACCACTAGCAATGTTAATGATTCACATGTTTCTACACCTCCTACTATCAATGGTAAAATAATTGGTGTTGGCAATGTTACTACTCCTAGTGCAAAGCGTGCAAAATTGCCCGAAACTGCTCAAACTGCCTGTGATAAAACTGCTGAAATTTTTTCCAACATTGGGGATGATGATTGTCACACCCCAAATTTTTGCAACCTTGATTAGTTGTCCAGAATGCAAAAATCATGGGGAACAAAAACTTTTGAAGGTTTGACTGGGTTGACATGTTTTCGATTGACATGCTTGTGTCACTTTGTTTGTTGAGTGATGTTTGCTAGTACTAAGTAAAGTACCTCAACCCACATATTCTAGTCTCAAGAAAAATAATTAAGCTATGGTTACTCTTGTACTACCTTAACCTCCTCTCTTCAAAACTAATTGAACCTTTTGACATAAATCACAAAACCTCCCTTTTTTTTTGGTCCTATGAATCAAAATCTAAATTCAAAAGATCTTTCAAAAAACCTTTTATTTTTTGGCTATGTTCACTCAGATCATAGTATCACAAAAAAAAGATTTGTTTGACACAAGGAATTTACCAAATGGTTTACCCTTACTTCGTGTGACTTCTTGTATCTAGTTTTGGTCTATACTTGGGCATCTGGCCCGACCAATCTTTGAATAAAACTTGTGGGTTTAAAAAGTAATGAACCAAAGCGGATGTTCACCTCTATAAAAATTAGGATACAACTCAACCCAATATCTTCTACATCTACTCTAGAAGTACGTGAACATAGCTCTACCAAAAACTTTGTAAGACCCTAAAGTTTTCTCCCGGCCCACACCTATCTTATTGGCATGATGATACAACCAGACCATCCTGTTCTTTTACACTCTTCTTAGAAGAACCTTTTGTACCAAGATTCCCACTCCAACTCTATCTTGAAATCTTCCTCATTTTGCAAACAAAACCATAGGTCTCTATGCCTATGAAATAAATTTCTCTTTTGATTTGTTAAAAATAAGGTTCTGAAGATGTTATCTCTTCATTTTTTTTTACCCGGCATTATCTATACCTATATATTTAAATTTTTTGTGCATCTCTCACTTAGGTCCTAAAAAAAAAACATCATGGTTATCAAACTTCTTTTTTTCAAATGGTTTTTAGTTTATGAAAAGAAGAAAATAGTGTGAGGAATAATACCTCATTAGTTTTTCCAAACATAATCTTTACAAAGGTACGCTTTACCAAATTTCCCTTTTCACTTAATTCATTGAAATGATGGTTCTATCATACATGCATCAAACCTTATATTTTAAAAATGGGTAAAATTATGCAAAGCCTATATTTGGGCAAATGGCATAACTAGCCCAAAGACTATCTTGGTTATTTCCAAAATCTTCAAATCTCCATATTTTTTTCAGCTTTATTTAAAAATTCTAGTAAATAAAAAGGAACCAAATCTTTTCATAAAACTTCCAAAGCTTGTGAAGTAGTGCCCATATCACGCTTGCACTAAAGAAAATACGCATCTTATGTCTAAATTTTAGAATTCTTCTCAAACCCAATTTCGGGCAATTTTGATCAAAGTCTTTTCCTTTCTTGTTTTCCAAAAGCGATCTTGCATGCCAACCTATCTCTTTCCACCACCCAACACAACTCACCTCAATTCTGGGCCATCCTGCACACGGTGGCGGCTTTGCTTTGACAAGAGAATTAAGAAGAGAAGTGGAGACCGAAGCACGTTTTTGCTCAAAACTTCTGCCCATCCCGTGCGACCCTCTCCGCTCGACCCAGACCTACACGGCACACGACCTGGACACTCAGCACACACACACACTCGCGCCTTAGCACGACTAGACCGTGCCGGACCAGCCCAGAACTCCACAGCGCGTCGCACACACCCCCGCATGAAAACTGACCCGAACGCCCGACCCAGCTCGCGAGCGTCCGCAACACGCGCACCACAGCTTCCCTCTGCTGACGACAGCAACCTCACGTCACCTCCTAGCACCGCCCAAACGTCAGCAAATTCGCGGCCATTGGTCGTCGCCTCCCGCGCGCCCAGCCATTGGCCAACACCACCGCCACGCTCCCTACCGCTACCACCCCGCTCGGCTATAAAACCCCGCCCCAGCTCCCTCTCCTCCTCCACACCACTCCATCCCTTCCCAACCACCCTCCCTCCTCTCGCCCGAAAGTGCCGCATCGCAACTCTGGCTGCTGCTCGCAAGAAGGAGCACCCTCTGCCCGGGGTCACCGTCGGGCGGCGAGGAAGGCTGCGCTGACGCAATGCTCCCTTCCCCTCTCTTCCTTCTCCACTGCACACCCAGGTCTCTCCTATATCTAACGCGACCCGTTTCTCTGCCCAGAACCGCCGGAGCATGCCGCCATAGCTGCTGGCCGGAAACAGCTGCGAGCACGGAACCGTCGGGCGGAGCTGCTGCGGGAGAGGGAAACGTCGCTGAGCCGTCCCTGGGCAGCCCCACCTCGTCACCACCCTGCCCAGCCGTCGCCGACGACCACCGCTCGCCGCCGGTAAGCTCCCAGCCGCCCCTGCCCTTTTTTCCGTCCGCTCGCTGGAGGAAGACGAGGCTTCTGGCCGCCAGGACGTGGACGTGCGCCTGCTGGCTGCATGGCCATGAGGCCACGTAGGCCCATGCATGCAAGGCCCAGCAGCTGGCCCTCTTTTCTTTTTAATTGTTTTTTTTTCTCTCCCCCTCCACCTGACAATTCCCCCTGGGCCGGCCCAATTTCATTTCCGCACGGCCCAGACCCTTCCCGCCCATTTTAAAAATTTGAAAATTTCTGTTTTGTCTCAAAAACCAGTGGCACCAAAATTTGAATAACTCAAGTTTTACAACCCCAAATTGAATGAAACCAATTGCATTAGATCAGAAATTTCATTATCTTTCCAATGCCACTGGCCCCATATTTTTAGGATTTTTGTACGATTTTTAAGGTATTAAACATGATCTCTGGTCATTGTTTAGTATTTCTAATTCCCAGAATTTAAAAATTAATGTTTTTGTATGCATACAATTGGGTTAGTCTTGTATGAGTACTGGCCACCTAGGAAAAATAGTGTTAGTCTTTGTTCATGCACATTTGTTACTGTTAGTAATAGTGTGTGTATCACATGAATTGTGGAAATAAAACTTAGTGTTTATTAAAAATCTTTGACCACCTCTTTTATTAAAATTGGACAACCTTTGTTACATTCTTTCAAAACAAAACCTCTGCAACTTAACCTTAGTTCTATTGTTTGGCTTAAGTCTTCAAATGGTGTGGCATATCATTTACTTCCTATTCTTAGTAGTGTTTTGTAAACAAAATAAAATAGGGAGAATCATTTCCCGCTTTTCCAAAATTGTTTCAAAATATAATATGAATGTTTGTAATGACAAACTAATGCACTTGCCCCCTTTATGATATTATCTACCAGGGGATACTTAGTTGTGCCATGGTGATACCGAGAGAGGAAATTGCTAAGTGTGATACTCTCATACCTTTACTAGGTAAATAAAATGGGTTCTCTTTTAGTTGCTTTGTAGTATCTATAAGTCTTTAATATGTTAGCCGTATAAGAGTGGTTAGTTTTTTTATTGATGCTTGTTTCTTGTTGTTTTGTTGGTGCAATGTGTTTGATTGTGTTCCTTTTATATTTTCCGACGATAGATGCGAACAATTCTGGAGAAGAAGAAGAAGAAGTGGTTCGGACAAGGATTTTATTTATATTGACGGGATTCTTATTTTGATGAAGTTGAAGAAGTCCAGGGACAAATAAGCCAAGGCAAGCCATCTTTTGATCTCTGATATGATGTCTCTTTGGATGTCATCTTGTGCTATCAATAGCATCATGGTTCTATGTGTGATGATCTCCATGTTGTTGTCATCTATGCTTGGATGCAAGCATGGTACCTCTAGTAGTTTTATCTTGTCAAAGTCTTGGTAATTGGTTGGGTGTATGGTATCATGTCCATTGCTACCCAACTTGTTTTCTATATTTAGCTTGATCATGTTCCACCTCGGGACAAGATTCATACTACACCACCTTCTAGTGTAGAAGTATCAATACCATGACCTTGGTGTATTCTCAAATTGTGATGAGTATGCCCGATTCCCTTAATGGTGTTGGTGTTGGTCAATTCTCATCCCTATCTATTGATTGAGTTAGATAGCACCACAAATCTGAAAGTATATTTTCCTCTTGTGTTGTCATAATACATGCTTGGCTCAAGCAAGTATGATCCACTCCAATACCTCTTTTTCATACCCTCAATGGCGTGATGACCCTCATCTCGGCCATAGTGTTGTATTAGTTCAACTCATGAAACTTTAGGTTGGGAACCCCTCAAGGTTTACCTTGTTGTAAATGTTTATGAAAACCTCGGGTGAGGCAATCTTACCCAAGCGTGTGGTTTATGAAAGGAAAGGATCTTGACAAAGATGGTTGGAAAGAGGAAAATGTGTGTGTGACTTGGGTTTTGAGAAAAACGACACATGGTTCTTTGTATTCGCCCGAACAACTAAACAAACGCAACCATAGCTACTCCAACGTGGGCACGGGGCTTAACTTGACGTTTGTTCTTCTTAGCATGAGGCACCGCACAACTATACAAGGGTATGGTTACCCCCGAGTCCGGGTTGTCATTGTTGGGACAATAGCATAACGGGAGGCCTTCGGGGCTGACCCGTCCGGAAGACACTATGGGTCTCCTGGCTTGGCGGTGGAGCCACGCTCAAGAGGAGGTGAGCTGCCACGGTGCCGGGGAGGTACATACTCCATAGGGTAGGACCTCATGTTAAGTCGAATGGGCGAAGGGTTATGTCCGGGTATCCGTCGTGGCATATGTCGTTATGCGGGGATGATGCCCACACGATAGTTATCCGGATGGTTGTGGTGAAAGTGTGCAAACTCGCAGAGTCAAAACTATTCGAATAGCCGCGTCCGCGGTCATGGACGGTTGGGATGGCCGTTACGGAGCCGTGTCGAGTTTTGGTTTTGAAAAATGATTTCCAAAGGAAATGTGTGTTGGAAGTACCGGAAGGGTACGGGAAAGATATTGTGCCGACCATGTGGAGATGGTCGAGGAAAACAAAAGTGGGTGACCCTTCCTAGTGTTTCATGTAGAGGAACTCTTCTTTAACAAAGATATAGAGATGTCATAAGACTTCCCTAGTATCCCCATCAATTGAGATGGCGGTATGCTATCTCTTCTTTAACAAAGATATAGAGATGTCATAGGACTTTCTTAGTGTCCCCTTCAATTGTGATGTGGGATGCTATATCCACAAGATAAAATGATTCTCTTTCACATGCTATATCCACCGGAGAAACTATTCTTCCTCTCTTGTCTTTTTAGTTAGAATTGTTATCACCTTCTTGATGGTTTGCGAGTACAATTCAAATGTACTCACGGCTTTGTCCCTGGCTATTTACTTGGCCAGACCTGGAGGACTTCGACAGATGAAGAAGGAGTTGACGACGTCTATGCGAGCTAGGAACGTCTTCCCGCCCGCCTGCTCGTAGGGTTAAGGCAGATGACTTGGGCTCTACGCTGCTGAAGTGATTCTGCTACTCTGATGATTAGATTAGGCCATTCGAGGCTATCTTGTAAAGATGGGTCATGTGACCTTATTGTAATTATCTTATTCCGTTTTGTAAAGAATGATGTCATTTGATATCAGTTCGGTTATGTGTTCACGGCACACTGATCATGGGAACGTGAACTGTATACATAACAGGTATTTCGGACAGCTAGTCGTGGGTCCCCACAGAGCTG
Organism: Lolium rigidum; assembly: GCF_022539505.1. Lineage (NCBI taxonomy): Eukaryota > Viridiplantae > Streptophyta > Magnoliopsida > Poales > Poaceae > Lolium > Lolium rigidum. The sequence goes on from NC_061514.1 coordinate 362,338,006, forward strand.
GTATCAGAGCTATCCTGACTGTAGGAGACCTTAGTTAGCATGGACGTTAGCTAGGAAACAAGTACTTGGGAAAAACTATTTACAAAACAAAATTGTTTCTTTAGTCGGAAGCATAGCTTCTACTCCCCTTATTTATTTCAAAGCTTCTAAAATTCTTATCTCTCCGCTATATAAAAATGTTTGAAAATTCTTACTCTATGGTCTCATCCACTTCAAACCTACATATTGGACGATGTCCCCAACTCAGACCGGAGAATCGAACTCAAAGATGGATCAATCCCTCATGAAGACTCATGTATCTCCAACGACAGCTATTGAAGATTGATGTCGACTTAGCCGGACAGGAAGATCATGTCTTTGGTTGTCACCAAAGTCCGTCAAGGAGCTGACCTTGTTCCTCCATGGACTTGCACCTTTTTGCAGTCGTCGGGGATCAAGTCCTCAGTTCTTGACTAGTAATTTTTAGGCCAGCCACCAGAAGTTGCCGACTTTGGGAGTGCCTCAACAACTACACCTTCGAAGACCTCACGTCCTCGGGATGTTGAGCAAGAAGACTACACAGCTTTAGCCTCTCGCCTCAACATCGACGACTCAATACCAGGCCTGCTTCGCCACCAACTGCTACCAGGATCCAAGTTGAAGCCAATGTCAGCCAGATGAAGACATCAGCATATGTGACAAGCCCCCAAACCTATAGGATGGATAGGACAAACTCGATCGCTTTGATTGAGCTACCCCCACGTATTAGGCATCCCTAGATGCTTAGAATGCCTTGTTTGGTGTGATGATTGCTTGTAGTACCTGAGTGTGCTGCCTTGAATGTTTTTATCTGTTTGTTGTGTGTATGTTTGTCCTGCTCTTTCGGTCTGAAAAACACCCTTAGTGTGATAACCCAATGTAGGAAGCCTCCCTAAGATGTTTTCACCCTCATCTACCTCGCCGATAAAATTCTAACTGCTAGTTTTTGGATAAGTTAGCCTTGTTAAACAATTGTTTTTGAACCGTCAGGAAAACTAATCTAGACCCCTCTCTACGCTAACTACTTTCAAGATAAGCCAAAGCATCTCTACTACGCCAAGGAAGCAGAAGCCAGTACCTTCAAGATTGACTGCATCTCTGCGAGAAGCCATACTAACTTGGTCTAACCTTGGAGTAATCGCGCTAACCTCGAGGATAACTTCTTGAAAATACCCTCTAACACACCGTCTAACAAGCTGAGAGAACAATAGCGTCAAAGCCAAGCTACATCACATGGTTCATCTGGTCCTCATCAACGTGAAGCTCATGAAGATACCTGAAGACTCAAGATCAGGTGTAGTTTGCCCGCTCACTTTGTAACTGGTATAAGTCTGCACCGACCCTCAAGCTGAAAATTGTCTTCGACAACCTCTGTTGCTGCTTCATATGGATACCAACCAGGAGTTTCATCAACCTACTAACTCACCGCGCGTCCCATATGGTTTAGTTGACACCGTGAATGCCTCTTGAAGCTGGGGTCCACATGTCTCCCCTGAAGATTCTTCAACTGAATGCGGAAGATCGATGACTTCTGCAGAAGCCCCAGATAGAACCACAAGGAAGAAGCTCTGAGTTTTTCCGAAAGTACGATGAAAAAAATCTTAAGGGTGGAAGACTTCGTCCTCCACTAAAATTTTAAGCTAACTCTAAAAAGTTTTCAACCCTGCTAAAACACCGTTGGAGTACACTAACCCTCCCAGAATCTTGAACCCCCACTAGGATTGCTTAGAAGCTACAGATCTAACACCTACATGGAGTAGTCTCTTTCTTCATGAAGCTCGCCATCAGCAGGAATCTACCGCGTCTCCCAGAAGATGAAGCAACGACCTTCTCAACAATGGCGCACCTACAGAAGAATGGAGTCTGACTTTCGTTAAAACTTTACAACCCCTCTAGTCCACGCTCAGTAATCTCGGGACGAGATTATTTTAAGGGTGGAAGATCTGTCACACCCCAAATTTTTGCAACCTTGATTAGTTGTCCAGAATGCAAAAATCATGGGGAACAAAAACTTTTGAAGGTTTGACTGGGTTGACATGTTTTCGATTGACATGCTTGTGTCACTTTGTTTGTTGAGTGATGTTTGCTAGTACTAAGTAAAGTACCTCAACCCACATATTCTAGTCTCAAGAAAAATAATTAAGCTATGGTTACTCTTGTACTACCTTAACCTCCTCTCTTCAAAACTAATTGAACCTTTTGACATAAATCACAAAACCTCCCTTTTTTTTTGGTCCTATGAATCAAAATCTAAATTCAAAAGATCTTTCAAAAAACCTTTTATTTTTTGGCTATGTTCACTCAGATCATAGTATCACAAAAAAAAAGATTTGTTTGACACAAGGAATTTACCAAATGGTTTACCCTTACTTCGTGTGACTTCTTGTATCTAGTTTTGGTCTATACTTGGGCATCTGGCCCGACCAATCTTTGAATAAAACTTGTGGGTTTAAAAAGTAATGAACCAAAGCGGATGTTCACCTCTATAAAAATTAGGATACAACTCAACCCAATATCTTCTACATCTACTCTAGAAGTACGTGAACATAGCTCTACCAAAAACTTTGTAAGACCCTAAAGTTTTCTCCCGACCCACACCTATCTTATTGGCATGATGATACAACCAGACCATCCTGTTCTTTTACACTCTTCTTAGAAGAACCTTTTGTACCAAGATTCCCACTCCAACTCTATCTTGAAATCTTCCTCATTTTGCAAACAAAACCATAGGTCTCTATGCCTATGAAATAAATTTCTCTTTTGATTTGTTAAAAATAAGGTTCTGAAGATGTTATCTCTTCATTTTTTTTTACCCGGCATTATCTATACCTATATATTTAAATTTTTTGTGCATCTCTCACTTAGGTCCTAAAAAAAAAAACATCATGGTTATCAAACTTCTTTTTTTCAAATGGTTTTTAGTTTATGAAAAGAAGAAAATAGTGTGAGGAATAATACCTCATTAGTTTTTCCAAACATAATCTTTACAAAGGTACGCTTTACCAAATTTCCCTTTTCACTTAATTCATTGAAATGATGGTTCTATCATACATGCATCAAACCTTATATTTTAAAAATGGGTAAAATTATGCAAAGCCTATATTTGGGCAAATGGCATAACTAGCCCAAAGACTATCTTGGTTATTTCCAAAATCTTCAAATCTCCATATTTTTTTCAGCTTTATTTAAAAATTCTAGTAAATAAAAAGGAACCAAATCTTTTCATAAAACTTCCAAAGCTTGTGAAGTAGTGCCCATATCACGTTTGCACTAAAGAAAATACGCATCTTATGTCTAAATTTTAGAATTCTTCTCAAACCCAATTTCGGGCAATTTTGATCAAAGTCTTTTCCTTTCTTGTTTTCCAAAAGCGATCTTGCATGCCAACCTATCTCTTTCCACCACCCAACACAACTCACCTCAATTCTGGGCCATCCTGCACACGGTGGCGGCTTTGCTTTGACAAGAGAATTAAGAAGAGAAGTGGAGACCGAAGCACGTTTTTGCTCAAAACTTCTGCCCATCCCGTGCGACCCTCTCCGCTCGACCCAGACCTACACGGCACACGACCTGGACACTCAGCACACACACACACTCGCGCCTTAGCACGACTAGACCGTGCCGGACCAGCCCAGAACTCCACAGCGCGTCGCACACACCCCCGCATGAAAACTGACCCGAACGCCCGACCCAGCTCGCGAGCGTCCGCAACACGCGCACCACAGCTTCCCTCTGCTGACGACAGCAACCTCACGTCACCTCCTAGCACCGCCCAAACGTCAGCAAATTCGCGGCCATTGGTCGTCGCCTCCCGCGCGCCCAGCCATTGGCCAACACCACCGCCACGCTCCCTACCGCTACCACCCCGCTCGGCTATAAAACCCCGCCCCAGCTCCCTCTCCTCCTCCACACCACTCCATCCCTTCCCAACCACCCTCCCTCCTCTCGCCCGAAAGTGCCGCATCGCAACTCTGGCTGCTGCTCGCAAGAAGGAGCACCCTCTGCCCGGGGTCACCGTCGGGCGGCGAGGAAGGCTGCGCTGACGCAATGCTCCCTTCCCCTCTCTTCCTTCTCCACTGCACACCCAGGTCTCTCCTATATCTAACGCGACCCGTTTCTCTGCCCAGAACCGCCGGAGCATGCCGCCATAGCTGCTGGCCGGAAACAGCTGCGAGCACGGAACCGTCGGGCGGAGCTGCTGCGGGAGAGGGAAACGTCGCTGAGCCGTCCCTGGGCAGCCCCACCTCGTCACCACCCTGCCCAGCCGTCGCCGACGACCACCGCTCGCCGCCGGTAAGCTCCCAGCCGCCCCTGCCCTTTTTTCCGTCCGCTCGCTGGAGGAAGACGAGGCTTCTGGCCGCCAGGACGTGGACGTGCGCCTGCTGGCTGCATGGCCATGAGGCCACGTAGGCCCATGCATGCAAGGCCCAGCAGCTGGCCCTCTTTTCTTTTTAATTGTTTTTTTTCTCTCCCCCTCCACCTGACAATTCCCCCTGGGCCGGCCCAATTTCATTTCCGCACGGCCCAGACCCTTCCCGCCCATTTTAAAAATTTGAAAATTTCTGTTTTGTCTCAAAAACCAGTGGCACCAAAATTTGAATAACTCAAGTTTTACAACCCCAAATTGAATGAAACCAATTGCATTAGATCAGAAATTTCATTATCTTTCCAATGCCACTGGCCCCATATTTTTAGGATTTTTGTACGATTTTTAAGGTATTAAACATGATCTCTGGTCATTGTTTAGTATTTCTAATTCCCAGAATTTAAAAATTAATGTTTTTGTATGCATACAATTGGGTTAGTCTTGTATGAGTACTGGCCACCTAGGAAAAATAGTGTTAGTCTTTGTTCATGCACATTTGTTACTGTTAGTAATAGTGTGTGTATCACATGAATTGTGGAAATAAAACTTAGTGTTTATTAAAAATCTTTGACCACCTCTTTTATTAAAATTGGACAACCTTTGTTACATTCTTTCAAAACAAAACCTCTGCAACTTAACCTTAGTTCTATTGTTTGGCTTAAGTCTTCAAATGGTGTGGCATATCATTTACTTCCTATTCTTAGTAGTGTTTTGTAAACAAAATAAAATAGGGAGAATCATTTCCCGCTTTTCCAAAATTGTTTCAAAATATAATATGAATGTTTGTAATGACAAACTAATGCACTTGCCCCCTTTATGATATTATCTACCAGGGGATACTTAGTTGTGCCATGGTGATACCGAGAGAGGAAATTGCTAAGTGTGATACTCTCATACCTTTACTAGGTAAATAAAATGGGTTCTCTTTTAGTTGCTTTGTAGTATCTATAAGTCTTTAATATGTTAGCCGTATAAGAGTGGTTAGTTTTTTTATTGATGCTTGTTTCTTGTTGTTTTGTTGGTGCAATGTGTTTGATTGTGTTCCTTTTATATTTTCCGACGATAGATGCGAACAATTCGGAGAAGAAGAAGAAGAAGTGGTTCAGACAAGGATTTTATTTATATTGACGGGATTCTTATTTTGATGAAGTTGAAGAAGTCCAGGGACAAATAAGCCAAGGCAAGCCATCTTTTGATCTCTGATATGATGTCTCTTTGGATGTCATCTTGTGCTATCAATAGCATCATGGTTCTATGTGTGATGATCTCCATGTTGTTGTCATCTATGCTTGGATGCAAGCATGGTACCTCTAGTAGTTTTATCTTGTCAAAGTCTTGGTAATTGGTTGGGTGTATGGTATCATGTCCATTGCTACCCAACTTGTTTTCTATATTTAGCTTGATCATGTTCCACCTCGGGACAAGATTCATACTACACCACCTTCTAGTGTAGAAGTATCAATACCATGACCTTGGTGTATTCTCAAATTGTGATGAGTATGCCTGATTCCCTTAATGGTGTTGGTGTTGGTCAATTCTCATCCCTATCTATTGATTGAGTTAGATAGCACCACAAATCTGAAAGTATATTTTCCTCTTGTGTTGTCATAATACATGCTTGGCTCAAGCAAGTATGATCCACTCCAATACCTCTTTTTCATACCCTCAATGGCGTGATGACCCTCATCTCGGCCATAGTGTTGTATTAGTTCAACTCATGAAACTTTAGGTTGGGAACCCCTCAAGGTTTACCTTGTTGTAAATGTTTATGAAAACCTCGGGTGAGGCAATCTTACCCAAGCGTGTGGTTTATGAAAGGAAAGGATCTTGACAAAGATGGTTGGAAAGAGGAAAATGTGTGTGTGACTTGGGTTTTGAGAAAAACGACACATGGTTCTTTGTATTCGCCCGGAACAACTAAACAGCGCAACCATAGCTACTCCAACGTGGGCACGGGGCTTAACTTGACGTTTGTTCTTCTTAGCATGAGGCACCGCACAACTATACAAGGGTATGGTTACCCCCGAGTCCGGGTTGTCATTGTTGGGACAATAGCATAACGGGAGGCCTTCGGGGCTGACCCGTCCGGAAGACACTATGGGTCTCCTGGCTTGGCGGTGGAGCCACGCTCAAGAGGAGGTGAGCTGCCACGGTGCCGGGGAGGTACATACTCCATAGGGTAGGACCTCATGTTAAGTCGAATGGGCGAAGGGTTATGTCCGGGTATCCGTCGTGGCATATGTCGTTATGCGGGGATGATGCCCACACGATAGTTATCCGGATGGTTGTGGTGAAAGTGTGCAAACTCTGCAGAGTCAAAACTATTCGAATAGCCGCGTCCGCGGTCATGGACGGTTGGGATGGCCGTTACCGAGCTGTGTCGAGTTTTGGTTTTGAAAAATGATTTCCAAAGGAAATGTGTGTTGGAAGTACCGGAAGGGTACGGGAAAGATATTGTGCCGACCATGTGGAGATGGTCGAGGAAAACAAAAGTGGGTGACCCTTCCTAGTGTTTCATGTAGAGGAACTCTTCTTTAACAAAGATATAGAGATGTCATAAGACTTCCCTAGTATCCCCATCAATTGAGATGGCGGTATGCTATCTCTTCTTTAACAAAGATATAGAGATGTCATAGGACTTTCTTAGTGTCCCCTTCAATTGTGATGTGGGATGCTATATCCACAAGATAAAATGATTCTCTTTCACATGCTATATCCACCAGAGAAACTATTCTTCCTCTCTTGTCTTTTTAGTTAGAATTGTTATCACCTTCTTGATGGTTTGCGAGTACAATTCAAATGTACTCACGGCTTTGTCCCTGGCTATTTACTTGGCCAGACCTGGAGGACTTCGACAGATGAAGAAGGAGTTGACGACGTCTATGCGAGCTAGGAACGTCTTCCCGACCGGCTGCTCGTAGGGTTAAGGCAGATGACTTGGGCTCTACGCTGCTGAAGTGATTCTGCTACTCTGATGATTAGATTAGGCCATTCGAGGCTATCTTGTAAAGATGGGTCATGTGACCTTATTGTAATTATCTTATTCCGTTTTGTAAAGAATGATGTCATTTGATATCAGTTCGGTTATGTGTTCACGGCACACTGATCATGGGAACGTGAACTGTATACATAACAGGGTATTTCGGACAGCTAGTCAGGGGTCCCCACAATGATCCCATTGCTTTAGATTATAATGGTTTGGATTTTGATGATTGCCACATCTCTGAAGTTATAAAGTTCTTACAAAAACTTGCTAAGAGTCCTAATGCTAGTGCTATAAACTTGGCTTTCACAAAACATATTACAAATGCTCTCATAAAAGCTAGAGAAGAGAAACTAGAACGTGAAGCTTCTATTCCTAGGAAGCTAGAGGATGCTTGGGAGCCCATCATTAAGATGAAGGTCAATGACTTTGATTGTAATGCTTTATGTGATCTTGGTGCAAGTATTTCCATTATGCCTAAAAAAATCTATAATATGCTTGACTTGCCACCATTGAAAAATTATTATTTGGATGTTAATCTTGTTGATAATGCTATAAAGAAACCTTTGGGGAGAGTTGATAATGTTCGCATTACCGTTAACAATAACCTTGTCCCCGTTGATTTTGTTGTCTTGGATATTGAATGCAATGCATCTTGTCCCATTATATTGGGAAGACCCTTTCTTCGAACTGTTGGAGCTATCATTGATATGAAGGAAGGTAATATTAAATATCAATTTCCTCTCAAGAAAGGTATGGAACACTTCCCTAGAAAGAGAATGAAGTTACCTTTTGATTCTATTATTAGAACAAATTATGATGTTGATACTTCGTCTCTTGATAACACTTGATATACACTTTCTGCGCCTAGCTGAAAGGCGTTAAAGAAAAGCGCTTATGGGAGACAACCCATGTTTTACTACAGTATTTTATTTTATATTTGAATCTTGGAAGTTGTTTACTACTGTAGCAACCTCTCCTTATCTTAGTTTTGTGCATTGTTGTGCCAAGTAAAGTTTTTGATAGTAAGGTTCATACTAGATTTGGATTACTGCGCAGAAACAGATTTCTTTGCTGTCACGAATCTCGACCTGCCTCTCTGTAGGTAGCTCAGAAAATTATTCCAATTTACGTGCGTGATCCTCAGATATGTACGCAACTTTCATTCAATTTGAGCATTTTCATTTGAGCAAGTCTGGTGCCTCAATAAAATCCATCTTTACGGACTGTTCTGTTTTGACAGATTCTGCCTTTTATTTCGCATTGCCTCTTTTGCTATGATGGATGAATTTCTTTGTTCCATTAATTTCCAGTAGCTTTGTGCAATGTTCAGAAGTGTTAAGAATGATTGTGTAACCTCTGAACATGTGAATTTTTATTATGCACTAACCCTCTAATGAGTTGTTTCGAGTTTGGTGTGGAGGAAGTTTTCAAGGATCAAGAGAGGGAGATGATACAATATGATCAAGGAGAGTGAAAGCTCTAAGCTTGGGGATGCCCCGGTGGTTCACCCCTGCATATTTTAAGAAGACTCAAGCGTCTAAGCTTGGGGATGCCCAAGGCATCCCCTTCTTCATCGACAACATTATCGAGGTTCCTCCCCTGAAACTATATTTTTATTCCATCACATCTTATGTGCTTTGCTTGGAGCGTCGGTTTGTTTTTGTTTTTGTTTTTGTTTGAATAAAATGGATCCTAGCATTCATTGTGTGGGAGAGAGACACGCTCCGTTGTTGCATATGGACAAATATGTCCTTAGGCTTTACTCATAGTATTCATGGCGAAGGTTGAATCTTCTTCGTTAAATTGTTATATGGTTGGAATCGGGAAATGCTACATGTAGTAATTCTAAAATGTCTTGAATAATTTGATACTTGGCAATTGTTGTGCTCATGTTTAAGCTCTTGCATCATATACTTTGCACCCATTAATGAAGAAATACAAAGATCTTGCTAAAATTTGGTTTGCATATTTGGTCTCTCTAAAGTCTAGATAATTTCTAGTATTGAGTTTGAACAACAAGGAAGACGGTGTAGAGTCTTATAATGTTTACAATATGTCTTTTATGTGAGTTTTGCTGCACCGGTTCATCCTTGTGTTTGTTTCAAATAACCTTGCTAGCCTAAACCTTGTATCGAGAGGGAATACTTCTCATGCATCCAAAATCCTTGAGCCAACCACTATGCCATTTGTGTCCACCATACCTACCTACTACATGGTATTTCTCCGCCATTCCAAAGTAAATTGCTTGAGTGCTACCTTTAAAATTTCCATTCTTTACCTTTGCAATATATAGCTCATGGGACAAATAGCTTAAAAACTATTGTGGTATTGAATATGTACTTATGCACTTTATCTCTTATTAAGTTGCTTGTTGTGCGATAACCATGTTCCCGGGGACGCCATCAACTACTCTTTGTTGAATATCATGTGAGTTGCTATGCATGTTCGTCTTGTCCGAAGTAAGGGAGATTTACCACTCATTTAATGGTTAGAGCATGCATAATGTTAGAGAAGAACATTGGGCCGCTAACTAAAGCCATGATCCATGGTGGAAGTTTCAGTTTTGGACATATATCCTCAATCTCATATGAGAACATTACTTGTTGCTACATGCTTATGCATTAAAGAGGAGTCCATTATCTGTTGTCTATGTTGTCCCGGTATGGATGTCTAAGTTGAGAATAATCAAAAGCGAGAAATCCAAATGCGAGATTTCTCCTTAGACCTTTGTACAGGCGGCATAGAGGTACCCCTTTGTGACACTTGGTTAAAACATGTGTATTGCGATAATCCCGGAAATCCGAGCTAATTAGGACAAGGTGCGGGCAGTATTAGTATACTATGCATGAGGCTTGCAACTTGTAAGATATAATTTACATGACACATATGCTTTATTACTACCGTTGACAAAATTGTTTCTTGTTTTCAAAACCAAAGCTCTAGCACAAATATAGCAATCAATGCTTCCCTCTGCGAAGGGCCTTTCTTTTACTTTTATGTTGAGTCAGTTCACCTATCTCTCTCCACCTCAAGAAGCAAACACTTGTGTGAACTTTGCATTGATTCCTACATACTTGCATATTGCACTTGTTATATTACTTTACATTGACAATATCCATGAGATATACATGTTATAAGTTGAAAGAAACCGCTGAAACTTAATCTTCCTTTGTGTTGCTTCATTACCTTTACTTTGATTTATTGCTTTATGAGTTAACTCTTATGCAAGACTTATTGATGCTTGTCTTGAAAGTACTATTCATGAAAATTCTTTGCTTTATGATTCATTTGTTTACTCATGTCATTACCATTGTTTTGATCGCTGCATTCATTACATATGCTTACAATAGTATGATCAAGGTTATGACGGCATGTCACTCCAGAAATTATCTTTGTTATCGTTCACCTGCTCGGGACGAGCAGGAACTAAGCTTGGGGATGCTGATACGTCTCCGACGTATCGATAATTTCTTATGTTCCATGCCACATTATTGATGATATCTACATGTTTTATGCATACTTTATGTCGTATTTATGCATTTTCCGGCACTAACCTATTAACGAGATGCCGAAGAGCCGCTGGCTGTTTTCTGCTGTTTTTGGTTTCAGAAATCCTAGTAAGGAAATATTCTCGGAATTGGACGAAATCAACGCCCAGGGGCCTATTTTTCCACGAAGCTTCCAGAAGACCGAAGAGAAGACGAAGTGGGGCCACGGGGCGCCGCCACACTAGGGCGGCGCAGCCAGCATAGGGCCCGCGCGGCCATGTTGTGTGGGGCCCCCGTGACCCCTCCGAGGCTGCCCTTCCGCCTACATATAGTCTTCGTCGCGAAACCCCCAGTACCGAGAGCCACGATACGGAAAACCTTCCAGAGACGCTGCCGCCGCCAATCCCATCTCGGGGAATTCAGGAGATCGCCTCCGGCACCCTGCCGGAGAGGGGAATCATCTCCCGGAAGACTCTTCACCGCCATGGTCGCCTCCGGAGTGATGAGTGAGTAGTTCACCCCTGGACTATGGGTCCATAGCAGTAGCTAGATGGTCGTCTTGTCCTTATGTGCTTCATTGTCGGATCTTGTGAGCTGCCTAACATGATCAAGATCATCTATCTGTAATGCTATATGTTGTGTTTGTTGGGATCCGATGGATAGAGAGTACTATGTTATGTTGATTATCAATCTATTATCTATGTGTTGTTTATGATCTTGCATGCTCTCCGTTATTAGTAGAGGCTCTGGCCAAGTTTTTTCTCTTAACTCCAAGAGGGAGTATTTATGCTCGATAGTGGGTTCATGCCTCCATTAAATCTGGGACAGTGACAGAAAGTTCTAAGGTTGTGGATGTGCTGTTGCCACTAGGGATAAAACATTGATGCTATGTCCAAGGATGTAGTTATTGATTACATTACGCACCATACTTAATGCAATTGTCTGTTGTTTGCAACTTAATACTGGAAGGGGTTCGGATGATAACTGTGAAGGTGGACTTTTTAGGCATAGATGCATGTTGGATAGCGGTCTATGTACTTTGTCGTAATGCCCAATTAAATCTCACTATACTCATCATATCATGTATGTGCATGGTCATGCCCTCTCTATTTGTCAATTGCCCAACCGTAATTTGTTCACCCAACATGCTATTTATCTTATGGGAGAGACACCTCTAGTGAACTGTGGACCCCGGTCCATTCTTTTACATCGAATACAATCTACTTGCAATACTTGTTCTACTGTTTTCTCGCAAACAATCATCATCCACACTATACATCTAATCCTTTGTTACAGCAAGCCGGTGAGATTGACAACCTCACTGTTTCGTTGGGGCAAAGTACTTTGGTTGTGTTGTGCAGGTTCCACGTTGGCGCCGGAATCCCGGTGTTGCGCCGCACTACATCCCGCCGCCATCAACCTTCAATGTGCTTCTTGGCTCCTACTGGTTCGATAAACCTTGGTTTCTTACTGAGGGAAACTTGCTGCTGTACGCATCACACCTTCCACTTGGGGTTCCCAACGGGCGTGTGCTTTACGCGTCATCACTGCCTTACATGATTGAGATTCATATGAGTTTTGTATCACTATTCATCTATGTGTTACTCTAGTGATGTTATTAAAGTACTCTATTCCTCCTCCATGGTGTAAAGGTGACAGTGTGTGCATCGTGTAGTACTTGGCGTAGGTTATGATTGTAATCTCTTGTAGATTATGAAGTTAACTATTGCTATGATAGTATTGATGTGATCTATTCCTCCTTCATAGTGTGATGGTGACAGTGTGCATGCTATGTTAGTACTTGGTGTAATTGCAATGATCTATCATGCACTCTAAGGTTATTTAAATATGAACATCGAATGTTGTGGAGCTTGTTAACTCCGGCATTGAGGTGCTCTTGTAGCCCTACGCAATTAGTGGTGTTCATCATCCAACAAGAGAGTGTAGAGTGGTTTTATTATGTGATCAATGTTGAGGGTGTCCACTAGTGAAAGTAGGATCCCTAGGCCTTGTTTCTAAGCATCGAAACTCCATTTATTTACTGTTCTGTTGCATGTTTACTCGCTGCCATATTTTATTCAGATTGCTATTACCACTCATATACATCCATATTACTTGTATTTCACTATCTCTTCGCCGAACTAGTGCACTTATACATCTGACAAGTGTATTAGGTGTGTTGGGGACACAAGAGATTTCTTGTATCGTGATTGCAGGGTTGCTTGAGAGGGATATCTTTTACCTCTTCCTCCCTGAGTTCGATAAACCTTGGGTGATCCACTTAAGGGAAACTTGCTGCTGTTCTACAAACCTCTGCTCTTGGAGGCCCAACACTGTCTACAAGAATAGAAGCACCCGTAGACATCAAGCACTTTTCTGGCGCCGTTGTCGGGGAGGAAAGGTAAAAGGCACTCATACTCCGGTCCCAGGTAACTAAGTACTTTTCTGTTGCCGTTGTGTGTGTGCTCGAAGCTATTTCCTTTAGATCCTGCAATTGCATCTTTTTGTTTCTTGTTTACACTAGTTAGGCATAATGGAAAACAACAATGACTTTTTAATCTATTTCCTGAGTTAAGATATGAATTGTTTGATGCGAAAATTAAAAAACCTATGGAACCTTATCTGCATGATAGTAGCAATGTTATTAGTATGAATGCAATTACTGCTAATGCTATGGAAAAGTTTAAGCTTGGGGAAGCTAGTTTATATAAAAATAATCTTTTTTGCTCCTCAGCTTTGGAAGAAATATTTTGCTCGATAATGCTTTATCTCCCATATGCGATAACTCTAATGATGCTTCTGATATTTTAAATCCACCTGCTGAAAGTATTCCGTATAAAATACCTATGAAAATTATTGAACGTGTTATGAATAACCGCTATGAAGGGGATGGAACTGTCCGTCATGGATATCATTTACTGTTTTTGCATGAATTATGCGGGTTATTCAAGTGTGCAGGTATCTCTATGGATGAAGTGAAGAAGAAACTATTCTCTATGTCGCTGTCTGGTAAAGCGGCGCATTGGTACAAACTGCTGGAGGATGGGCATTCTCTTGATTGGAAAGATATTGTGCCTCTATTTTACTCTAAATTCTATCCTCCAAGTGAAATTCACAAAGACCGGAACCGCATATATAATTTCTGGCCTCATGATGGAGAGAGTATTGCCCAAGCATGGGGGAGATTGAAGTCTTTAATGCTCAAATGCCCCAATCATGAGCTTCCTGGTAATATCATCATTGATAATTTCTATGCAAGACTTTCTTTTCAAGATAAAACCTTGCTCGGATACTACTTGTTCCGGATCATTTACACGCAATGAAGAAGAGTTTAAAAGGGACCTTCTTGATCGGATTCAGGAGAACACCGAGGTATGGGAGAACAAAAAAGGTAAAGAGTCAGGTATAAATTATGATTATGAATGCATTGAAACTTTTATGGATACTGATAAAATTCGAAGTATGAGTGCTACTTATGGTCTCGACTCTCAAGTTGTTGCAAATCTTTATAAAGCTTTTGCCTCTCATTTTGAATTGCCTAGGAAGAATTTTGATAAGTATCATGAACCTTTTAAAGACACTTGCATGAAGGATGAAACTGTTATTAATGATTGCAATGAACATGCCCAAACTTCTGTTTCTTATGAGCATGTTAATTTTTGTGGAATGCATAGACCCTGTGGAATTAATCAAATCGAAGATGAATATTGTATTCACCATATGAATGAAAAAACTAGAAAGTGGTCTAGGGCTCTAGATGATCTTGGTAAAAAAGTTTGTGCCCGCTATCCTTTTATTTGTGAACTTTGCCATATAGTGGGTCATTTTAATTTTCAATGCCCCTCCAATGATAATTCGAACCCCGTGAGTGCTGCAAATTTGTATTGTGATGATGAAATTACTCCTAATCAGCATGACGAACTTACTTTATTTTTCTGGTGTGAAGAGTTATCAAGAAAAATCTCTTTGTTACATATGAGTGATCTTGATATTGATGATGTCCTGCGTGGGTGTTTTTCTTATTGCATTGATAATCGCCATACAAATACTTACATACAAAGTATTTTAGAAGATTACACTTTGCCAAAATATGATAGGACCGATGTGTGTTTTGAACTTATTAATGAAAAGGAGGAATCCTCCCAAGTTTCTTCTATTGTTTCTGGAAACAAATCAGGTTATGCGGAGGAGCCCCTCATCAAGCCTCTCCCTGTTAAAGAAGGTGACGAGGAGAAGGAAAAGAAGAAGAAGAAGGGAACGAATAAGAAGAAGAAGAAGAAGAAGGGAAATAAAGAGAAAGAGGTAACGGCATATCCCCGCGTGTATGAGATAACGATAGGTAACTGTAAGTATGTTGCTCCTAATGATTATTATGATAATGAATCTGAGTACAATGATCTTCCTATGCCCTTTACCTACATTAGTGATCATGATTTGAAAGAGCACACTACTTTTGATATTGGAAATCTCTGGGAAACTAATTCTGAAAATGATGATGATAATAATTGCCATAGTATCAGTACTATCCATGCTTCCTCCCATAATGATATAGAAAGCTCTAAGCTTGGGGATGAGGTGTTTGAAAATCCTTTTGCTACTGATCATTATATGTTTGATATATCTCCTTCTAGTAACAACGATGGTATGGTCACGGATGAACATACTCTGAAAGATAACTATTCTATTTCTTATAATGACACTATGCCTCCAATCTTTGATGATTATTATAAAGAATGCTATGATATAGGTTATAACTATCCTTTTGAAACTTGTCATAGTTATGATTGGATTGCTAAAAACAATTCCCTTAGTATGCAACTTGTTTACCATGTTCAAATTCTTGATAATAATCTTGCTCCAATTACTACTAATGAGAAAAACTCTTCTTATGCCAAAATTAATGATACTTTTATGCATATGAACCATGATAAGAATGTTTTAAGTGATGGGTATATTGTGGATTTCATCAATGATGGTACTGAAAGTTATTATGAGAGAGGGAAACACGGTTATATGCGTCTTAATAATATTAAGTTTCCCCTCTCTATGTTGAGAATCTTGAAGTTACTCGTGTTTTATCTTCCTATGCTTGTCACTTTGCTCTTCATGAATTTATTTGTGTACAAGATTCCTTCCCATAGGAAGTGGGTTAGGCTTAAATTTGTTTCATACTTGCTTTTTGATGCTCTCTTTGCTTCAACTCTCATCCTTATAAGAGCATCATCATTAAAATTGTTGAGCCCATCTTAATGGCTATAAAGAAAGCACTTCTTGGGAGATAACCCATGTCTTTATTTTGCTACTGTTTTGTTGTGTTTTGGAAGTTGTTACTACTGTAGCAACCTCTCCTTATATTACTTTATTGCATTGTTGTGCCAAGTGAAGTCTTTGATAGTAGGGTTGATATTACTGCGCAGAAACAGATTTCTTGCTGTCACGAATTTGGGTATGATTCTCTGTAGGTAACTCAGAAAAATCTGCCAATTTACGTGAGTGATCCTCAGATATGTACGCAACTTTCATTCAATTTGGGCATTTTCATCTGAGCAAGTCTGGTGCCTCTTTAAAATTCTTCTTTACGGATCTGTTCTGTTTTTGACAGATTATGCCTTTTATTTCGCATTGCCTCTTTTGCCTGTGTTGGATGGATTTCTTTGTTCCATTACCTTCCAGGTAGCTTTGAGCAATGTCCGGAAGTGTTAAGAATGATTGTGTCACCTCTGAACATGTGAATTTTTGATTATGCACTAACCCTCTAATGAGTTTGTTTTGAGTTTGGTGTGGAGGAAGTTTTCAAGGGTCAAGAGAGGAGGATGATACAATATGATCAAGAAGAGTGAAAAGTCTAAGCTTGGGGATGCCCCCGTGGTTCATCCCTGCATATTTAAAGAAGACTCAAGCATCTAAGCTTGGGGATGCCCAAGGCATCCCCTTCTTCATCGACAAATTATCAGGTTTCTTCTCTTGAAACTATATTTTTATTCGGTCACATCTTATGTACTTTACTTGGAGCGTCTATGTGCTTTTATTTTCGTTTTGTTACTTTCATTCTCTGAATAAATGCTTGTGTGGGAGAGAGACACGCTCCGCTGGTTCATATGAACACACGTGTTCTTAGCTTTTAATGTTCATGGCGAAGGTTGAAACTGCTTCGTTCATTGTTATATGGTTGGAAACAGAAAATGCTGCATGTGGTAAATGGTATATGGTCTTGAATAATGAGATACTTGACAATTGCTGTGCTCATATAGATCATGTTTAAGCTCTTGCATCATGTACTTTGCACCTATTAATGAAGAACTACATAGAGCTTGTTAAATTTTGGTTTGCATGATTGGTCTCTAGAGTCTAGATATTTTCTGGTTGAGGTGTTTGAACAACAAGGAGACAATGTAAAGTCTTATAATGTTTACAATATGTTCATATGTGAGTCTTGCTGCACCTTTTATACTTGAGTTTGCTTCAAACAACCTTGCTAGCCTAGCCTTGTATTGAGAGGAATTCTTCTCGTGCATCCAAATCCTTGAGCCAAAACCATGCCATTTGTGTCCACCATACCTACCTATCACATGGTATTTCTCTGCCATTCCAAAGTAAATTACTTCATGTGCTACCTTTAAACAATTCAAAACTTTATTACTTCTTATTTGTGTCAATGTTTTATAGCTCATGAGGAAGTATGTGGTGTTTTATCTTTCAATCTTGTTGGGCAGCTTTCACCAATGGACTAGTGGCTTCATCCGCTTATCCAATAATTTTGCAAAAAGAGCTGGCGCGGGGTTCCCAGCCCCCAATTAATCAACCTTCATTAATAACTCTCTTCACATGTTTTGCTGTGATTCATCAGTAAGCAACTTAATTTTGCAAATAGACACTCCTTCATGGTATGTGAATGTTGGAAGGCACCCGAGGATTCGGTTAGCCATGGCTTGTGTAAGCAAAAGGTTGGGAGGAGTGTCAACCATAAATAAAACTAAAATACATGTGTAAACAAAAGAGAAGAGGGATGATCTACCTTGCTGGTAGAGATAACGTCCTTCATGGGAGTCGCTTGATAACCCACAAGTATAGGGGATCGCAGCAGTCTTCGCGGGTAGTAAAACCCAATTTATTGATTCGACACAAGGGGAGACAAAGAATACTTGAAAGCCTTAACAGCGGAGTTGTCAGTTCAGCTGCACCTGGAAACAGACTTGCTCGCAAGAGTTTATCAGTAGTAACAGTTTTATAGCAGTAGCGAGTAGTGAAATAACGAGCAGCAGAGTAACGAGAGACAACGTAGAGTGATTATAGTACACATCGAGATTAAAATATCGTAGGCACGGGGACGGATAACGGGCGTTGCATGGATGAGAGAAACTCATGTAACAATCAAGCAGGGCATTTGCGAGATAATAATAAAACGGTGTCTAAGTACAAAGCAATCAATAGGCATGTGTTCCAATTATAGTCGTACGTGCTCGCAATGAGAAACTTGCACAACATCTTTTGTCGTACCAGCACGGTGGTAGCCGGGCCTCAAGGGAATCTATCGGATATTAAGGTACTCCTTTTAATAGAGTACCGGAGCAAAGCATTAACACTCCGTGAACACATGTGATCCTCACATCACTACCATCCCCTCTCGTTTGTCCCGATTTCGTCACTTCGGGGCCATTGGTTCCGGACAACGACATGTGTATACAACTTGCAGGTAAGACCATAAACAATGAATATCATGATGAAATAATAACATGTTCAGATCTGAGATCATGGCACTCGGGCCCTAGTGACAAGCATTAAGCATAACAAGTTGCAACAATATCATCAAAGTACCAATTACGGACACTAGGCACTATGCCCTAACAATCTTATACTATTACATGACCAATCTCATCCAATCCCTACCATCCCCTTCAGCCTACAGCGAGGGAATTACTCACACATGGATGGGGGAAACATGGCTGGTCGATGGAGAGGCGTCGGTGGTGATGATGGCGATGATCTCCTCCAATTCCCCGTCCCGGCGGAGTGCCAGAACGGAGACTTCTAGCTCCCGAGACGGAGTTTCGCGATGTGGCGGCGTTCTGGAGGGTTTCTGGCGACTCCGACTTCTCCCCGTGCGTTTTTAGGTCGAAGGCGATAAGTAGTCCGAAGGAGGGCGTCGGAGGCCGGCCGAGGGGGCCACACGCTAGGGCCGCGCGCCCCCCTCCTGGGCCGCGCCGCCCTAGGGTGTGGGGCCCTCGGGCCTCCACCGACTTGCCCTTCGGCTCCGTAAGTGTTCGGGAAAATAGGGCCTTCGTATAAATTCCGAGGTTTTTCCTGAAAGTTGGATTTCTGCACAAAAACGAGACACCAGAACAGTTCTGCTGGAAACAGCGTTACTCCGTGTTAGTTGCATCCAAAACACAAAAATTAGAGGCAAAACAATAGCAAAAGTGTTCGGGAAAGAAGATACGTTTTGGACGTATCAACTCCCCCCAAGCTTAGCTTATTGCTTGTCCTCAAGCAATTCGAGTTAACAAGCCGAGCGATAAAAGAACTTTCACGAACACATTTGTTC
>NC_061514.1:362357505-362371790 GCF_022539505.1 Lolium rigidum
TTGCCTTGGAGGGTGCCGACCAAGATCCTCACTTTCGACATCAACATGATAGGACTCGGGCACCACCACAGTAGGACGGAGACGAGAGCGGCTGCTCTCACAGCGAAGACAAAGGAAGAGGCCGATTCCCGCGTGACCCGGCTCCGGAGCACGATGTATGGGCAAACGCGGTAATGCCCGTCAGCCGTGACGGTTGGCCCCCGGGAGATCTTGTGAAGAAACATCGCCGAGGCCTTCATGGACCTACTAACATAGAGGCCCGATTCTAGGAATCGGCCAGAATCATCCTCACCGTGCTTCAGAGCCTGGGTTCAACGCGTCGACCTAATGGGCAATGGGATGCGTCCGGTTGATGCCTTTGGAGAGAAATCCACATTGCGTTCCTAACAAAGCCGACGTTCACATCGTAGTACCTTGGCCAACCATAGAGCCCGATATCGGCGGTTACACAGCGGGAATGCGGCTCGAGGGCAACCTAGGCCTTATGAGCATAAGAACGACCATTGAGCGTGTGCGCATGTGCGGAGGAGATATTGGTGGCCGGTAGGGGAAATCGGCCGATAAACAAAGAAAACAAATCAAATCGGTACATGCAGCAGAGCCGATGCACGAGACATTGCCTTGAATGTTAAGAAAGCTGATGCACGGCGGTCGACTTTGACAAGGACAACGAAGCAAGTTTACATGTCGGTTACCACAAAGGAGGCCCTCTTTTGAAGAAAGCATTAAGGGCGTGAGGCTCGGCACGGATTCGATCCACCTCGGCGATCTCGGCTGTCGTCCTCGTCTCGCCCATCACCAGGCGGCTGCTCGAGCACAGGCTGTAGGTCGGTCTTCGAGATCAGTACCCGCGAGACCTTTTGCTTCCTCTTAGGGCGAGCAATGAGGATTCCTCATCTTGGATAAGTTGTTTGGTCTCCACTGGCCCCTCTTTTCAAGGTCCTCCCGATTCCTTGCGCAAGGTCTCAAGTTTGACACTATGAGCGAAGTGGTGGTCTTGGCGTCTAAAGCGGCTTTCTTCTCGATTGAGCCGTTGACATTTGTCCACCACCAATATCAGCTCTCCGCAGGAGTTAGGCGAGCGAAGAGTAATCAGCACGACGAGCCATTTACTCACTTGACCTGAAAGCTGACAAAGTCCTTTGCCGGCCAAAGCAACAGCGTCCTTGGAGGCAGAAGTGGATGTCCTCGGGGATACCTTGTTCACTCGGGGTTCTCGACGGGGTTTCGACAGGGGAGGAGAGCAAAACTTTGAGGCTGGCTTGGAGCGGGCCATCCAGGCCGCGCTAAGTCCCGGCTCTTCACCTGCTTTGGAAACAGCTGGCTCGATGGAGTGAGAATTGAACGTCAGCAGCTTGAAGGATCACCCACTGACCAGGGCGGTAAGAGCAGCATGAGCATACGACAAGGAAAAGAGTAGTCCGAGAGAGTGGGTGCCTCTCCCCAAGAAAGGAAGGGAAGCCGATGTTGTGACAATCGGCTGCGGTAGTCGGGCCAGGTTAGCCACTTGGTCGATCACGCCCAGCGAGTTGGATAGGCCAAGGGCAGCAAGATGGCATCGACACCTCTTCAACGTCCCGCTAGAAGTCCGGTAGTGCGCAAGGGAAATGGTGGGAGGCAATCCAATTAGTGACAAGACGATGTGGAACACATTTTTGTTGAGGTAATTACATTTGAAACTTCTGGCTCGGCAGAGGAGACTTGTGGGCTGTCCAGGCCTTTTGACGCATCGGCGGCTTCATGCGTGACCTGGTTTGGATGTCGGAGCCTGAAGGACAGCAGGCTCGGGAGTCGACAACTTTTCCTAGAAGCCGACGTTGGCGAGGAGTCGTCGCTCACGTGGTGGATCTTTACGCTATCGCACGGGGAGGAGTCCCTTGGGCCGGACTGTGCTCCCTCACTTTGGAGTTCTCTTCGGTGGAAGTCTAAAGAAAGAAGAGTACGACCATGTTACAAGGTTGAAATGTGTTCGATCAAGACACGGATCAACTTACGTGCAAGCTTTCTGGGCGGGAACTGCGCTTGAAGGTCTGCGACGACCACCTTCCTCCACTGCCCGTCCTCGCACAGTCGAGCTCGGGGCAGCAGCGAATGCTTTACTCTTAAGGCATTGATGAAATGGCTGGCTCTCCACATCTGTTTCTTCGGAAGGTGTGAGAACTCACGCGGAAAGAAAGATAGAGGCGGAGGAAGGAGTACGAAGGGGGGAGCCATCGGCTTGCGTGGAGGCCCAGGCCATCTTGTTCTTGCCGGGGAGATGGAGTCGGAGTCCACGGAACAATCACCATAGCGGTTACAATGCGAGAAATGTTTTGAGTAATGGTACACTGGTGCTGCCCGGGGAGCGTCATACTCGGCATCAAGTTGTCTCAGCGGCGGTCCTAGAAGCCCTTACGAAGACATGGGTCTTCCCGCATGGTACCACGGTCTCGAAGCCCGTCGGTAGTGGTAGGAGAAGCGGAGGTGCGTAAGGAGTGGAATGGCCAAAGCATCAAGAAAGGTGTAACACCTTTGGCAGTAAGGATGTCCCGGAGCAGTTCAGCTCTGCTTCTTCGTCGGGTGGTGTAAGAAGAAGTGTGGAGGCACACAGTGCCAGGAGCCATTGTCGGAGCTACCCTCTGGGATGATAACACTCATAACCCAGGCTTGATGATCCGGTTCGAGGTACTCATGCCAACGGGGAGGAAGCAGGGAGCAGATCATGATGCTGGAATACAGATCTTGGTGCTAGCGTCATCGGCAAAGTTATCAATCGAAAGGAAGCTAGTTTTTCAAAATTCTCTAGGTTCGAGTATAAAGAGAAAACGAGGGGGTTGTCCAGAGCCTTGGAAGAAAGATCTTGAACCACCTATGCTTGCTTCCTTAGGGATCGGCCCTCTTCTGCACAGGGAGACCATACAAAGCTTGGCCATGCATTTGGTGCATCCCGGATATCCTTTTCCATTAGCATGCAGGAAAAGGTGCGGGGAGGTCAAAGGTGGGAAGTCTGGGGATACGTGGCTAGAAAGCATGGCTAGCCCATAGCCCGAGATAGACACGGGGGCCGCCGGTTTTAAGCTGTCTTTGGAGAAACCGGTTGTGGACATCGGTTCGAAGGAGATCGATAGACCTCTCCAGGAAACGACGGTTGCCCTAGGCCAAGATGGAGTGCCGCTTTGGCAAAGCGTTCTTAAGACGAGGGAAAGAGTAATTCTTAGTAGGGGCAAGTGATGGGCCACTGAGAATATGAAGTGCTCCAACCTGAGAGTTCGGGAAGATCTGTGTGTTACTCTCTACATCACTGGGGCGCTTTGGTGCTTCATACTAACGATTGAGAGTGAAGGCACCCCAGTGGTACACTCTTTTTTTAGAAGAAAGGGTGAAAGGGACTTTCGGACGGTTGAATGCGATAAGGGCTTGGGGATGCAATGTCTAGGCCTGTGATCATGGCCACATCCGGCCGGGTTGGTGTCATAGGGCGTGGCCAAACATGAAACGGTTCGGTGCGCCGGACAGAAGTAGCCTGGTGTTTCAAATATTTTCATTCTTCTCAGAGAGACAATGATAATGACAAGGCATCGGCTATCCCTATGGCTTCCCGAGTGGCATAATGGGTTTTGGATACTCTATTGTACCATGTGCACCCAACCTGGAGAGGATCAGGCTGAGCTCGCGAGATGCGGCCCGGAAGGTCGATCTAAATTCGATTCTGCGAAGGGTGCTGTTAGCCATGAAATTAAGAGAGGCGGGGGCTCTCGGAAGAACGAGCACCCGAGGCACATAGAATTTGCGAGAGAAGGATGTGACGGCTGAGGATGTCCGAGACCTGAAATTGATAGTGGAATAGAACATTAATTCAGTGTTTTGGCTGTTTACTCTAACATTGATGCACGTGACAAGGAGGCTGTTGAGATTACCTTCGGACCGGAGACCATGGGTGACATTGGATGATTCCGCCATTGGATGCCGGCGAAAGTCGGGACGGCGCTTGGCTGAGATCCCAGATTCATAGAGCTCGCCACGGGCGGCGATTGAGATCCGAGTTTCTCCAGGCAGAGCAGTGCAGGTTACCGTTTGGAGGGCGATTAGTTGGCCTTGCTCCGTTTTATCGTAGAAGGCTGATGTGGTACCATCGGCTCTTTTGGGAGTGCTTGACTCGGCTATCGTGCAAAATTAAGTGAAGATATTCCTTCATTTTAAGATGAATTTTTTAGATTGGTGATAAAGTCAAGGAGGCAGACGCCATGACGTGACCCGATGAGGGATAAGCATAATGATTTTGGAAATGTCATTTCCAAAACCGAGGGGCATGTGTTATCCCGGAATTTGACCGAGGTCGAGAGGTGGGCCGCGATCAAGATGGGCTTAAAGATTATATACGGAAGAAATACGTGAATCGGCCTTATATGCAAAGTTTGGGCTAGCATGCCCGTGTATCGTAATATAGTAGGTCGTATCTTAGATTAGAAGATAGAGTTTGACCCGTGCACGGTTAGGTGCACGCTGAATCAGAAGTCCCCGGACTATAAATATGTATCTAGGGTTTATGAAATAAACAACAACCAACGTTCAACACAAATCAATCTCGGCGCATCGCCAACTCCTTCGTCTCGAGGGTTTCTCCGGTAAGCACCATGCTGCCTAGATCGCATCTTGCGATCTAGGCAGACACTAAACTTATACGTTGTTCATGCGTTGCTCGTGCTGAAGCCTTTTTGATGGCGAGGCAACGTAGTTATCTTAGATGTGTTAGGGTTAGCATTGTTCTTCGTATCTTATGTCGTCGTAGTGCAACCCTTATACATCTAGCCAGCCCTTACACCTATCTTAGGTGTGGGGGCGCACCCCGCTTGATCATTGTTTAGTGAGATCCGATCCGTTACGGTTGCTCCTTGTTCTTCAAGGATTAGTTTAATATCGCAATAGTTAGGCCTTACAAAGGGTTGGAGGATCGGCGGCGTGTAGGGTGTAGTTTGCTAGCCCTAGACAAGGATATTCAGGGATCAACCTCGTGTTGGTTTTAGGCCACTGTCTAGGATCGAGCTTCACGATCACCGTACGCGGCGCGAGCCCAATCGTGAGTAGGATGATCGATTATGCGGTGAAAACCTAAATCGTCGTAGATCGCTTTAGCTTTATCTTGATCAAGCAGGACCACCATATATTCGTGACACCTCGTACGAGCATCATGGGTGATCGGCTCTTTGAGCCGATTCACGAGGACAACTCGAGCCGATCGAGGCTCGTATTTAACGTTACGTGTATGCCATGCAGGAAACTAGCGAGGCATCATCCAGCACCTTCACGGCTGGGTATAGGTCGAGTGTATTGCCCTTGCGGCCGGCATCGGACGTGCGACCAGAAGAGCTTGCGGGCCGTCGCTACGGTTAGGCCCTTCGAGGCTATTATGTAAGTATTGGTCATGTGACCATGTTGTAATTTTCTTATTCCGCTTTGAAATGGATGGTGTAATTTGATATCGCTTCGGTTATGTGTTCACGACACACCGATCATGGGATCGTGAACTCGTATACATAACAGTGGAATTTCGGACAGCTAGTCCGGGGTCCCCACGAGCTACCACGATTCCCGCAGTTGCTCCGATTACCGTCCCGTCGATCGTCTCGTTCGTCATCATACCGATCACCCTGCCGATCAGAGTAGCCTGCGGCCACCAAGTTGTTGTCATCATAGCCGCGGTTCTTCCTTCTCTTGTTGCGATCCCTCCGACCGCCCGAATCATGTTTCGGCTGGTCATCCTCTTCGTCATCGCTGCGTTGTCGTGGCTTTCGAACGTTGTCTTCGCCATCGGCCCAGCTGTTGGCGATTTCCATTAACTTGGTTATGGTTTTAGGTTTTTTGCGCCCAAGTTCCTCTATGTAGCTTTCCCGTTGAACGCCGTCACTGAAAGCGTCAATTGCTCTGTCGACAGATACGTCTTCGGCGGCGTTTAGGAGTTTTGTGAATCTCCCGATGTACGAACGCATCGATTCCCTCTGCTTCTGGCGGCAATTCCGCAGCTCTTCGATTCCGACGGGCCTCTTGTACGTTGCTTGGAAGTTTGCAACGAAGGAATCTACTAGGTCGTCCCATGATTTAATGGAGCCTTTCGGCAGCCCCCTTAGCCAGGCCCGTGCTGAATCCTTCAAGTAAAGCTGTAAGCATTGCATTGCTGCTATCTGGTTTCCTTTGTGCAGGATCACGGTCTGCAGGTAGTCGTCTATCCAAGATCTTGGTTCTTGCTGCCCATCGTACTTGGCGGCATCGGTAGGGGTAGGCTTGAACTTTTTGGGCGGCATCGTTTCGCGGATCTTGTAACTTAGACAGTCAGCTCCCATGAGCTCGCCGTCGTACTCCTGGTCTTCATCCGAAGAATCGCTGTCGTCGTCCTTCCTAGCGGCGCGTCGCCGCCTTGCTTTGTCGATCCTGCTCTGGGTGATTTCGTCTCGAGCATCTCTCGCATGATGTTTCGACCCACCGCCCCGGATGGTGGTCCTTTCTTTTGGCGGGGCTAGGTTGTTCCCCAATATTGCGAGACTCTCCAGGGCACCTCGATGAGCTTGAGCCATGGATCCTTCGGGGCGCTGGTTGATGAGGTATGCGGCAAGGTTGGCCGTTGCTCCGGCGACGGTCTTCGGCCGTGGCATGCCGGCGGTATCCATAGTCATAAAGGATTTGGTCAGATTCGACGTTATTTCTCTGGCGTCATCTTCTGAAAGCCTGGATAGTCTTGACCGGTTCTTGCCTCGTTCCGTGAGTGTTTCGGGAGGCACTCCCTTGCGAGCCCCTTCGCCGTTCGCTGGATCGATCCGCCGCAGATAGACGTCTCTCAAGGGTGGCTTGCTCTTTCGACAGGTGCTCCCGGTTTTTCTCTAGTATGGAGCGATAAGCATTGAGGGTTCCAACTGAAGTTCCTGCGGGAGGAGCGGCGTGTTGTTGAGTACTGCTGCCCTTGCTGCCGCCCACTCCTCGTCCGCGATAGTGTAATCGTTGTCGCGGTTGCTGGCGCTGTTTTCAAAACTTGCCCTTCTGCTGGAACGAGGGGTGTGGTCCTCGTCTCCTCTGCGCCTTGCGTTTCCCGTGTTATTGGCGACATAAACCTGATGGTGTGCCGTCCTTCGGGTGGTTCCCTGGATGATGCTGTCGATACTGTCCTCTCCCGATGAGTACTGGGCGTTGTAGACGAACGGTGTGTCGCTTGATCCCAGCCCGTGCCTGGTGTCACAGTTCAGGCAGTAGTACGAAGTTAGTTTCGAGGATGAGGAATCATCCGACCCTACCGACATGGAGGACACCGAGCGGGGAGTCGAGGGCACAGGGGAGCGCGTCGATCCCGTCAGTCCAGCCGACAGGTCGAGTGATGATGACGCGCTTGATCCCGCCGATCCGGAAGTGGGGGATTCCAGCAATCGAAGGATTCCCTCTGCGTTGACGTTGTAGTGGACGCTGCCGAAGGTCATCTCCATGTTTCCTTGTAGATCTGAAAAGTTCGAGCGGGAGGAATCGCTGTGTGGAGTAAACTCGTAGGAGCCGAATCGAATCGGGCTTCCCAGGGTCGGTGACGACGGTGTCGATGAAGCTGCTGATGAAGCTGCCGGCGAAGCCGCCGATGTCATGATCGGATCTCGTCGATGCTCCGCCTTGTGCCGACAGGGTTCCCACAGACGGCGCCAATTGTCGAGGGTACTCCTCGCCAATGCCCTCCGATAGGGGCTTAGGGTTGATGGAATCCTGCAAGCTGACACGAGACATCGGTTCATAGACAAGCGGGGAGAGCGATTTACCCAGGTTCGGGGCCCTCGATGAGGTAAAACCCTTACGTCCTGCCCCGTCTCGTTCTTGATTATGATGATAATGGGTTACAATGGGGTGCCGAATAGTTCGGCTGAGATCTCGTCGAGATGGCTATTGCTATGATGACCTAGCTCTAAGCTTTTTCGGCTAAGATTGCTAAGATCGATTCCGTCCCTCAGGCAGCCCCTCTCCCGGCCTTTATATAGGAGGCCAGGTCTCAAGAGGTCTCACCGAGTACGACTAGGTTTACGGTGAATTTTAGATCCGATCTTTCCTTGTTCGATCGCTTCCTTGCCTTGCCCGTCAAGGAACCTTCTGGTGCGCCGCGCTAGTGGCCCATCTTGCCTTTATGTGTCCTCATGGGCCTCCAATTAGTCAATACAGGATAGGGTAATGTGGGTTACCCGAAGGGTAGTGCCCACGTCAGCTGGTGGCCACGACACCGAGAGTTTGTGCTGCCTCGACGACTTCATTCCCTATCTCATGACCGTTAGTTGCCCTGCACAGTAAATTAGAGGCATTGGAGGTGGTGCAGAAGCATTTTTTAGTAGAAAGAACACACATGAAAATAAAGGAAAATTCAGAGACATGTATTGCACCAGAATTCGATTTATTTATAACTAAAATCATTGTTTAAAAATATCAACCGAATGAAAATTGAAAAAACCTTTGACTTCAATACCATTTATATATAAACTCAGAACTATGCAAGGAAAACAAATACTAACAAAGCATGAGACATCTGACCTTTAAATCATTACCTTAATTATTCAGAAGGATTTAGTATTAAATGGACTTAACAATTGGCATCCACCACCAACAGTTTATAAACAATGTATCCAGATTATTATCTCTAGAGAACAAACTGAGGCAAGAAATGAATCTTGACTATTTCTAGAGGAAAGCTTCTGAAATTCTAAATAACCTAACATCTTAAGAAAGAAAGCAGCAAATAATTAGTGAGAAAATAGCTCACCTGAATATCTTCATCTTCCTTCCACAATATAATTTACACATCAGATGGCAATATCTATTACGCGTTGAATAATTTGTAAGCACAACAGACTAAGCGCATCATATTCATCATCAAAAAAGTTATTTTACAATGAAGGTACGGATGTAGTTTTCATATAGATGCTATAGTAGAGGACACTCTGGAATGCAGTATGCCATGAACTAACCTTATGAAGTAATCATACATTCAGTTATTCTTGAGAAGTCAAAATGGGCGCAGGATCCAATACTAAGAACAAAGGAAGATACAATTTGGACAAAACACCAAATAAATCAAGAGACAATGGTTGTCCAAATTATATCAAAAAATCAAATCAACACAAGATTGACTCCAAGAATTATCTCATTATAAGAAGCTAATTAAACCTAAACACAAAGGAATGAGATAACCAACTCCCAAGAGAGCAAGGTTCCAACAAATAAACCAAACCCTCGAAACATTTTATGATGGCATAAAAGTACCAAAAAGAAAACTTATGTCTCCCAAAACCAAATTTTTGAAAATGATCAAGAGATGTTAAACATTCTAACAAATATAGGAGAGCTCCCCCAAGATTAGTGCATTATCTAGGATTTGGCATATGAATACAAAATGCACAAAACTAGGATCATCACGCTACCTATATCTACTAAAATGCTAAGAAAGTTTGAATAGACAAATTAGATCCATAAGATACAAGGAAGACACATGAGAGTCAAAGCATAACAAATTCATGTCAATAAATAAGACAATTTAAACACAAGAGCCAATGTAAATATGATCAATAAAAATCTACCTCATAATAGATTGCCAATTGTCCTAGGACAAGAGGTATTAGGAAATATTTCCCTAGTGGTAGTTTGTAAGTATACGAAAGATCATATTTACAACAAATAAAGCATATCGTAAAAGATAAGATTTAACCATCATGCAAAGAGAGTTTCTTGATAGCTTCAATTAGTCATACCAATATGCAAAGCAATTAATAGTATTCATACCAACATGCAAAGCAATTAATAGTATTCATACCAACATGCAAAGCAATTAATAGTATTCATACCAACATGCAAAGCAATTAATAGTATTCATACCAACATGCAAAGCAATAAATAGTATGACTTGAAGCACATGGTTTTCCAAAAATGTATTGAGGGACATGTTGTGAAAAATCATGCCAAGAAAAACTTTCACAAAAAAGATCCACAAAGATATTAGCAATGAAGCCATTTAAGCAAATCGGAACTTGTTTGAGCAAACATTCCACATAGGAGAGAGATAATTTACGATATCAATTCTATGTGACACAACCTTAAATGTTCACATTTTCTAGGCTTGTAATATGCACAAAGCTTATTACTCCCCCATAATGTGATAAGGAATTTATTTTCACAAGAGGCAAATAAGATCCAACTAGAGATATTAATGGACATTAGAATTTGGATTTCTCATGAAGATGACATACCACATAGAGACTAGATAATCTTGCAATATCAATTCTAAGTGATATTCCTCATGTACACACATTGTTAGGATCATGAAATTCCCAAAGGAATATCACTCCCCCAAAATGGGATAGTCCATTAATCGCTCATAAGAGCCATATAAGATACAACAAGATGCAAAGTGGCTCCAACACAAACACAAATACATGGTGTGCAACCCAATATTCATAGACTTGATTTCTCAAGAGAAGCAAGTAGGAATCACAACATATACAAACACATGTTAGGAACAAAACTAACACATGCAAAGGGGCGAGTAACTTTCAATATAAATGAGTTGAGCACATGTTACCGCAAGGAGGAACATTGAATATATGATAGAAGCAAGATAACTAAAAGACTTGGCTTGAGATAATATAAATGATGAAGATCCCTTAATTCTTCATGATGTAGCCAAGTCTCCAATGCCCTCCAACAATCACCTATTGATCAAGTTTTGGATTGTTGGTCCCCAACTATGTTGGGTCCTAAGAGGTTAGTCACAATAGGCTTGGCAACCCAAATGGTTCTTTTCTTGACACCACTTTGAGCACCAACATATTTGGCAAACACATTGCCACCCTCATCCTTACGAAGAGAATAAACATCATCAATGGTGATAGAGTTGGATGAGGTACCAATAGTGCAAAAGGAGGAGATGTGGCCCTTCTCACTGCGCATATGTAGCAAGTTCTTTTCTTCTCCTTCTTCTCACTAGATTTCTCCACAATGGGAGCATTGGCTTGATTCTTCTTGGGACGTGGCATTTCTTCAACTTGAGGTTGAATATGAGTTTGAGCTTGAGGCCGCTTCCCTTTTTGCTTCTTCTTCAAAGGGCAAGATCTAACATGATGCCCTTTAATTTTGCACTTGAAGCAAACAATCTTGGCCGGGTCTTTGACTTGTAGTTGGCCTTTCTTAATCTTGTTGTTCTTGGACTTGTTCTTGTTGTTGGAGTTGAATCCAAGTCCACTCTTGTCATTGGGGGATTGTTGCACACTCAACATCTTGTCAAGTTTGCATTTCCCTTCATGACTCTTTACCAAGTCGTTCTTCAAGGAAGTGAGTTGGGCCTTGAGCTCTTTGATTTCCTCTACATGGTTAGTAACAACACAAGTACTAGAGGAAGTAGAACCTTCATTGTTAGAGCAACAAGGCAAGGAAGATAATTCATCACAAGATTTAGCAATAGGAGGAGGCAAGTTGGCATGCTCTTTTAGATAAGAAGTTTTAAGTTGCTCATGCGACTCGGTGAGTTTGGTGAGCGCACTCTCAATGACCCTTGAGCCCTTTTTGAGTTGCTCAAAATCCTCAAGGAGTTTAGCATTAACAAACACAAGCTTATCATTTTTTAGTTTTAGTTCATTTGCCACCTCAAGAGCTCTATCATGGTTTTTCTTTTCTCTAGACAATTCTAGAGCAAAGGTCTCCTTAAGAGCTTCCTTGGTGGTTTGTTCTTCTTTAAGTTCATCCTTTAGAGATGCCACATCATTAGCGTACTCACGTTCAAGAGCACCCATTTCATCAATGGTGTTCTCACGCAACCAAATACATTTTTGGCTCTCAATAGCGGTAGTCAAGATTTCAAAGAAGTGAGTGCTAGCAATTTTATCTTTGCAAAGAAACTTGAATACATTCTTACCCTTATCGCGTAGAGAGACAACCCAATCCTCTTCTTCATATTCATCGTCATCCTTATCACCACGAGAAATATTAGGTTCCACGGTAGGAGATACCGTGGAACCCTTGGCCATAAGGCATACTAGGAAGTTTGCGGCGTGTCGCACGCCGCGCCCGTGCTGTTTACGGTGTTGCAGGTGTAGTTTGTGTTCGACAATAGTTCAGTTATATGCATATTGGTGGTTTATTGAATAGTTTGAGAAGGAGAGCTAGATGGATCTGTTTGAGAAGAGAAGGGAAGCTAGATGAGTATAATGAAAGACGCTTAAATAGATGCTAAGTGAAAAAAAAGATGGGCTAGCAGCTAGCGTCATGTGTCTGGATCGTGGGGGCTTTCCTAGACTGGACCACCGATCGACAGACCTACACGAACAGTCCCCTCTTCACACTTCACTTTCCCAGCTCGCGGCATCCTCTCTTAGCACTTCCCAAGGTCGTTCAGCCACCGGCTCCCATCCACCGCGAGCTCAACCCGGCGGCGGCGTGGTAGTGATTTCATCTACGCCCCCATCGATTTCGGTTCCTGGAGGAGCCGAGACCGCCGATGATGTCTCAATCTCGGCGCCACCACCTTCGGCCACGTCGGGGCATGGTGACACGCGCCCACGCATCTCCTCGGAGACCCCTCGTCGACTCCAGACAAAAAGAACGGAGACGCAAATGACGCGGTGGTGCCAAGGTATGCAGTATGTTCGTCTTTCGAGCGGTACTGATGTTCAATCTTCTTCATATGGGTTACCTGAATAGGTCAGTCTGCTCGAAGTGCTATGTCTTCTTGCTGCATGCTCAGATTTGTTCCTTTTGTTTGCTCAAATCAACTGAAGCTTCATTTTGCTAGTACGCGCAGCCATAGGATTTTTCTTCTGATCAAGATCTATCTCCTTGGAGCACCGATTTTGTCAGTAAGCCTCTAGGTATGAAGGGGTAGAAAGGAGGTGCTCAGTGGCAAGCGATGGCAGCGGATAAGAAGGCATGGAAGTTGATTTAAGCTGGTAGACGGTAGACAAAGAGCAATGGAAGAGAAATTGAGGTGTTGTGCTACCAGCTGGTATGTTCCTCTTCTCTAAACCAGTGAAACTGAACTGTCATATTAGGCATACATTGTTTTCGTGAACCTCATGCTTCTTCAGTCTTACATTCCGATTAGCAGATCCTATTTCGCTTTTTCTGTCTGCAAAATTAAGTTGTAACTGAATAAGAAAACTAAGAATAAAATAGATGGACGCCATAACCCTTTATCACAACGGCTGATTGCAGAAATAGAAGTTGTACAGAGAAAGGGGAAACAAAAGACAACCTTCAACACATTCATTACATTGTGAAGAGCAGTACAAATACACACAAAAAATCTACTGACTGTGCCATCATACAGAACCAGATGGTAGTAGCAAACACGTACTAATATGATGCATGCTAAATGATCCACATTCATATTTGCAGCAGCCGTAGACTGTACTTTGAACTTCCAACACCTACTATTGTTACATGCAGAAAGCTATGCTAAGTTGGGTCGATATCTGCAGCAGCTGTGCATAGTAGTCTGAGTACTCAACACTT
The DNA here is from genome assembly GCF_022539505.1 of Lolium rigidum. NCBI lineage: Eukaryota > Viridiplantae > Streptophyta > Magnoliopsida > Poales > Poaceae > Lolium > Lolium rigidum. The sequence goes on from NC_061514.1 coordinate 362,370,991, forward strand.
GCTGCTGTTATACGCAGATACCTAAAGTTCAGCTCCGTGAGCACTGCGCCACTGCCTCGTGCAAACTTTCAGAGTTGGATTCTCTGTTGTATATCTGCTCCTGCAGTAAAATTTGAACAGTTAGCCCCTATTTGTTCATACTAATGAATAACAGAATAGTGAATAATTTTTAAAACTTCTTGCAAAGGGGCCTAGGTAGAAGGTACAATATTTAGGAGTGTACCGAGCTGTGTGAATTAAATGCTGCTTCCTCCATCCATTAAAAAAATAAAGTCTATAAATCTGACATTCGTTTTTAGAGCATGGCTCTTGAATCCAGTGGCACTGCTGGCTGTTGCATTAGGATGCAGTACTCAACTGCAGCGGCTGTTAGGCCGAGCAACGATACATGAAGTTGCTGCACAGGGACGGAGCCAGGAAAACAATATGGAAGGGGCCAAATGAACCTTAATTTTAGTTGGAGGGGGGCACATAGGAAAATGTTAGCCAATTTAAGGACCAATCTGCATAAAATATAGGGGGTCTTTAACAAAAAAAATCAGCATGGGGGGGGGGGGGCATGGCCCCCGCTCCCCCCCCCCCCCCCTAGCTCCGTCACTGTTGCTGCAGTATGTGAGAACCAGCTGAAAGAAATAAAGAGCAGAACAATAGTATATCTAGGAAGCTGCTCTTCCATTAAGCGTTAAGCCGGATAGTTTTGGATTTCCGTCCGATTTACTCATATGACTGAAAATTGAGTACTATACATCTCAAACCGAAGTTCGTTGTGCATAGCGAAAGAGCTAAAAGGAAAGAGAGCA